>NW_027139681.1:0-116163 GCF_035084215.1 Heptranchias perlo | reverse complement strand
TTAGAGAGAGAGAGACAGGGGAATGGATAGAGAGAGAGAGAGAGAGAGACAGGGGAATGGATAGAGAGAGAGAGACAGGGGAATGGATAGAGAGAGAGAGAGAGAGACAGGGGAATGGATAGAGAGAGAGAGACAGGGGAATGGATAGAGAGAGAGAGACAGGGGAATGGATAGAGAGAGAGAGAGAGACAGGGGAATGGATAGAGAGAGAGAGAGACAGGGGAATGGATAGAGAGAGAGAGAGAGAGAGACAGGGGAATGGATAGAGAGAGAGAGACAGGGGAATGGATAGAGAGAGAGAGAGAGAGACAGGGGAATGGATAGAGAGAGAGAGAGACAGGGGAATGGATAGAGAGAGAGAGAGACAGGGGAATGGATAGAGAGAGAGAGAGACAGTGGAATGGATAGAGAGAGAGAGACAAGGGAACAGAGAGAGAGAGAGACAGGGGAATGGATAGAGAGAGAGAGAGACAGGGGAACAGAGAGAGAGAGAGACAGGGGAATGGATAGAGAGAGAGAGAGAGACAGGGGAATGGATAGAGAGAGAGAGACAGGGGAATTGATAGAGAGAGAGAGAGAGACAAGGGAACAGAAAGCGAGAGAGAGAGACAGGGGAACAGATAGAGAGAGAGAGACAGGGGAATGGATAGAGAGAGAGAGAGACAGGGGAATGGATAGAGAGAGAGAGAGACAGGGGAATGGATAGAGAGAGAGAGAGACAGGGGAATGGATAGAGAGAGAGAGAGACAGTGGAATGGATAGAGAGAGAGAGACAGGGGAACAGAGAGAGAGAGAGACAGGGGAATGGATAGAGAGAGAGAGACAGGGGAACAGAGAGAGAGAGAGACAGGGGAATGGATAGAGAGAGAGAGAGAGACAGGGGAATGGATAGAGAGAGAGACAGGGGAATTGATAGAGAGAGAGAGAGACAAGGGAACAGAAAGAGAGAGAGAGAGACAGGGGAACAGATAGAGAGAGAGACAGGGGAACAGAGAGAGAGAGAGACAGGGGAACAGAGAGAGAGAGAGACTAGGAAACAGATAGAGAGAGAGAGACAGGGGAACGGATAGAGAGAGAGAGAGACAGGGGAACGGATAGAGAGAGAGACAGATAGAGGAACAGAAAGAGAGAGAGAGAGAGACAGGGGTACAGAGACAGAGAGAGAGAGACAGGGGAACAGATAGAGAGAGAGAGAGACAGGGGAACAGATAGAGAGAGAGAGACAGGGGAACAGAGAGAGAGAGAGACAGGGGAACAGATAGAGAGAGAGAGAGACAGGGGAACAGAGAGAGAGAGAGAGAGAGACAGGGGAACAGAGAGAGAGAGCGACAGGGGAACAGAGAGAGAGAGAGAGACAGGGGAACAGATAGAGAGAGAGAGAGAGAGAGAGGGGAACAGATAGAGAGAGAGAGACAGGGGAACAGAGAGAGAGAGAGACAGGGGAACAGATAGAGAGAGAGAGAGAGACAGGGGAACGGATAGAGAGAGAGAGAGAGACAGGGGAATGGATAGAGAGAGATAGAGGAACAGATAGAGAGAGAGAGAGAGACAGGGGAACAGAGACAGAGAGAGAGAGACAAGGGAACAGATAGAGAGAGAGAGACAGGGGAACAGATAGAGAGAGAGAGAGACAGGGGAATGGATAGAGAGAGAGAGAGACAGGGGAATGGATAGAGAGAGAGAGAGAGACAGGGGAATGGATAGAGAGAGAGAGAGGAACAGGTAGAGAGAGAGAGAGACAGGGGAACTGAAAGAGAGAGAAAGAGACAGGGGAACAGAGAGAGAGAGAGACAGGGGAACGGATAGAGAGAGAGAGACAGGGGAACGGATAGAGAGAGAGAGAGACAGGGGAACGGGTAGAGAGAGAGAGACAGGGGAACGGGGAGAGAGAGAGAGAGACAGGGGAATGGATAGAGAGAGAGAGAGACAGGGGAATGGACAGAGAGAGAGACAGGGGAACAGATAGAGAGAGAGACAGGGGAACAGAGAGAGAGAGAGAAAGGGGAACAGATAGAGAGTGAGAGAGAGACAGGGGAACAGAGAGAGAGAGAGAGAGACAGGGGAACAGAGAGAGAGACAGAGAGAGGGGAACAGAGAGAGAGAGAGAGAGAGACAGGGGAACAGAGAGAGAGAGAGAAACAGGGGAACAGAGAGAGAGAGAGACAGGGGAACAGAGAGAGAGAGAGAGACAGGGGAACAGATAGAGAGAGAGAGAGACAGGGGAATGGATAGAGAGAGAGAGAGACAGGGGAACGGATAGAGAGAGAGACAGGGGAACAGATAGAGAGAGAGACAGGGGAACAGATAGAGAGAGAGACAGGGGAACAGAGAGAGAGAGAGAAAGGGGAACAGATAGAGAGTGAGAGAGAGACAGGGGAACAGAGAGAGAGAGAGAGACATGGGAACAGAGAGAGAGACAGAGAGAGGGGAACAGAGAGAGAGAGAGACAGGGGAACAGAGAGAGAGAGAGAGACAGGGGAACAGATAGAGAGAGAGAGAGACAGGGGAACAGATAGAGAGAGGGAGAGACAGGGGAACAGAGAGAGAGAGACAGGGGAACGGATAGAGAGAGAGAGAGACAGGGGAACGGATAGAGAGAGAGAGAGATAGAGGAACAGATAGAGAGAGAGAGAGACAGGGGAACAGAGACAGAGAGAGAGAGAGACAGGGGAACAGATAGAGAGAGAGAGAGACAGGGGAACAGAGAGAGAGAGAGAGAGACAGGGGAATGGATAGAGAGAGAGACAGGGGAATTGATAGCGAGAGAGAGAGACAGGGTAATGGATAGAGAGAGAGAGGAACAGATAGAGAGAGAGAGAGAGACAGGGGAACAGATAGAGAGAGAGAGAGAGACAGGGGAACAGATAGAGAGAGAGAGACAGGGGAACGGATAGAGAGAGAGAGAGAGAGACAGGGGAACGGATAGAGAGAGAGACAGGGGAACAGATAGAGAGAGAGAGACAGGGGAACAGATAGAGAGAGAGAGAGACAGGGGAACAGAGAGAGAGAGAGAGAGACAGGGGAACGGATAGAGAGAGAGAGAGAGACAGGGGAACGGATAGAGAGAGAGACAGGGGAACAGATAGAGAGAGAGAGACAGGGGAACAGATAGAGAGAGAGAGAGAGACAGGGGAACAGAGACAGAGAGAGAGAGACAAGGGAACAGATAGAGAGAGAGAGACAGGGGAACAGATAGAGAGAGAGAGAGACAGGGGAATGGATAGAGAGAGAGAGAGACAGGGGAATGGATAGAGAGAGAGAGAGAGACAGGGGAATGGATAGAGAGAGAGAGAGGAACAGATAGAGAGAGAGAGAGACAGGGGAACTGATAGAGAGAGAAAGAGACAGGGGAACAGAGAGAGAGAGAGAGACAGGGGAACGGATAGAGAGAGAGAGACAGGGGAACGGATAGAGAGAGAGAGAGACAGGGGAACGGGTAGAGAGAGAGAGACAGGGGAACGGGGAGAGAGAGAGAGAGACAGGGGAATAGATAGAGAGAGAGAGAGACAGGGGAACAGAGAGAGAGAGAGAGAGACAGGGGAACAGAGAGAGAGAGAGACAGGGGAACAGAGAGAGAGAGAGAGAGACAGGGGAATGGATAGAGAGAGAGAGAGACAGGGGAATGGACAGAGAGAGAGACAGGGGAACAGATAGAGAGAGAGACAGGGGAACAGAGAGAGAGAGAGAAAGGGGAACAGATAGAGAGTGAGAGAGAGACAGGGGAACAGAGAGAGAGAGAGAGAGACAGGGGAACAGAGAGAGAGACAGAGAGAGGGGAACAGAGAGAGAGAGAGAGAGACAGGGGAACAGAGAGAGAGAGAGACAGGGGAACAGAGAGAGAGAGAGAGAGAGAGACAGGGGAACAGAGAGAGAGAGAGAGACAGGGGAACAGATAGAGAGAGAGAGAGACAGGGGAATGGATAGAGAGAGAGAGAGACAGGGGAATGGATAGAGAGAGAGACAGGGGAACAGATAGAGAGAGAGACAGGGGAACAGATAGAGAGAGAGACAGGGGAACAGAGAGAGAGAGAGAAAGGGGAACAGATAGAGTGAGAGAGAGACAGGGGAACAGATAGAGAGAGGGAGAGACAGGGGAACAGAGAGAGAGAGAGACAGGGGAACGGATAGAGAGAGAGAGAGACAGGGAAACGGATAGAGAGAGAGAGAGATAGAGGAACAGATAGAGAGAGAGAGAGAGACAGGGGAACAGAGACAGAGAGAGAGAGAGACACAGGGGAACAGATAGAGAGAGAGAGAGACAGGGGAACAGAGAGAGAGAGAGAAAGACAGGGGAATGGATAGAGAGAGAGACAGGGGAATTGATAGAGAGAGACAGAGACAGGGGAATGGATAGAGAGAGAGAGGATCAGATAGAGATAGAGAGAGAGACAGGGGAACAGATAGAGAGAGAGAGAGAGACAGGGGAACAGATCGAGAGAGAGAGACAGGGGAACGGATAGAGAGAGAGAGAGAGACAGGGGAACGGATAGAGAGAGAGATAGGGGAACAGATAGAGAGAGAGAGACAGGGGAACAGATAGAGAGAGAGAGAGACAGGGGAACAGAGAGAGAGAGAGAGACAGGGGAACGGATAGAGTGAGAGAGACAGGGGAATGGATAGAGAGAGAGAGAGACAGGGGAACGGATAGAGAGAGAGAGGAACTGATAGAGAGAGAGAGAGACAGGGGAACAGATAGAGAGAGAGAGACAGGGGAACAGATAGAGAGAGAGAGGGACAGGGGAACAGAGAGAGAGAGAGAGAGACAGGGGAACGGATAGATAGAGAGAGAGAGACAGGGGAATGGATAGAGAGAGAGAGAGACAGGGTAACAGATAGAGAGAGAGAGAGACAGGGGAACAGAGAGAGAGAGAGAGAGAGAGACAGGGGAACAGAGAGAGAGAGAGAGAGACAGGGGAACAGAGAGAGAGAGAGAGAGACAGGGGAACAGGGAGAGAGAGAGAGAGACAGGGGAACGGATAGAGAGAGAGAGAGACAGGGGAATGGATAGAGAGAGAGAGAGAGACAGGGGAATGGATAGAGAGAGAGAGAGACAGGGGAACAGAGAGAGAGAGAGAGAGACAGGGGAACAGATAGAGAGAGAGAGAGACAGGGGAACAGATGGAGAGTGGGAGAGACAGGGGAACAGAGAGAGGTAGAGACGAGGAAACATATAGAGAGAGAGAGACAGGGGAACGGATAGAGAGAGAGAGAGACAGGGGAACGGATAGAGAGAGAGACAGATAGAGGAACAGATAGAGAGAGAGAGAGAGACAGGGGAACAGATAGAGAGAGAGAGACAGGGGAACAGATAGAGAGAGAGAGAGACAGGGGAACAGATAGAGAGAGAGAGACAGGGGAACAGAGAGAGAGAGAGAGAGACAGGGGAACAGGGAGAGAGAGAGAGAGACAGGGGAACGGATAGAGAGAGAGAGAGACAGGGGAATGGATAGAGAGAGAGAGAGACAGGGGAACAGAGAGAGAGAGAGAGACAGGGGAACAGATAGAGAGAGAGAGACAGGGGAACAGATAGAGAGAGAGAGAGACAGGGGAACAGATAGAGAGAGAGAGACAGGGGAACAGAGAGAGAGAGAGAGAGACAGGGGAACAGGGAGAGAGAGAGAGAGACAGGGGAACGGATAGAGAGAGAGAGAGACAGGGGAATGGATAGAGAGAGAGAGAGACAGGGGAACAGAGAGAGAGAGAGAGACAGGGGAACAGATAGAGAGAGAGAGAGACAGGGGAACAGATAGAGAGAGGGAGAGACAGGGGAACAGAGAGAGAGAGAGACTAGGAAACAGATAGAGAGAGAGAGAGACAGGGGAACGGATAGAGAGAGAGAGAGACAGGGGAACGGATAGAGAGAGAGACAGATAGAGGAACAGAAAGAGAGAGAGAGAGAGACAGGGGAACAGAGACAGAGAGAGAGAGACAGGGGAACAGATAGAGAGAGAGAGAGACAGGGGAACAAATAGAGAGAGAGAGACAGGGGAACAGAGAGAGAGAGAGACAGGGGAACAGATAGAGAGAGAGAGAGACAGGGGAACAGAGAGAGAGAGAGAGACAGGGGAACGGATAGAGTGAGAGAGACAGGGGAATGGATAGAGAGAGAGAGAGACAGGGGAACGGATAGAGAGACAGGGGAACGGATAGAGAGAGAGAGGAACTGATAGAGAGAGAGAGAGACAGGGGAACAGATAGAGAGAGAGAGACAGGGGAACAGATAGAGAGAGAGAGGGACAGGGGAACAGATAGAGAGAGAGAGACAGGGGAACAGATAGAGAGAGGGAGAGACAGGGGAACAGAGAGAGAGAGACAGGGGAACGGATAGAGAGAGAGAGAGACAGGGGAACGGATAGAGAGAGAGAGAGATAGAAGAACAGATAGAGAGAGAGAGAGAGACAGGGGAACAGAGAGAGAGAGAGAGACAGGGGAATGGATAGAGAGAGAGAGACAGGGGAATTGATAGAGAGAGAGAGAGACAGGGGAATCGATAGAGAGAGAGAGGAACAGATAGAGAGAGAGAGACAGGGGAACAGATAGAGAGAGAGAGAGAGACAGGGGAACAGAAAGAGAGAGAGAGACAGGGGAACGGATAGACAGAGAGAGAGAGACAGGGGAACGGATAGAGAGAGAGACAGGGGAACAGATAGAGAGAGTGAGACAGGGGAACAGATAGAGAGAGAGAGAGAGACAGGGGAACAGAGAGAGAGAGAGAGAGACAGGGGAACGGATAGAGAGAGAGAGACAGGGGAATGGATCGAGAGAGAGAGAGACAGGGGAACGGATAGAGAGAGAGAGAGCAACTGATAGAGAGAGAGAGAGACAGGGGAACAGATAGAGAGAGAGAGACAGGGGAACAGATAGAGAGAGAGAGGGACAGGGGAACACAGAGAGAGAGAGAGAGAGAGAGACAGGGGAACAGAGAGAGAGAGAGAGAGAGAGAGACAGGTGAATGGATAGAGAGAGAGAGAGACAGGGGAATGGATAGAGAGAGAGAGAGACAGGGTAACAGATAGAGAGAGACAGGGGAACAGAGAGAGAGTGAGAGAGAGACAGGGGAACGGGTAGAGAGAGAGAGAGACAGGGGAATAGATAGAGAGAGAGAGAGACAGGGGAACAGAGAGAGAGAGAGAGAGAGACAGGGGAATGGATAGAGAGAGAGAGAGACAGGGGAATGGATAGAGAGAGAGAGAGAGACAGGGGAACAGAGAGAGAGAGAGAGACAGGGGAACAGATAGAGAGAGAGAGAGACAGGGGAACAGATGGAGAGAGGGAGAGACAGGGGAACAGAGAGAGAGAGAGAGAGACAGGGGAACAGAGAGAGAGAGCGACAGGGGAACAGAGAGAGAGAGACAGGGGAACAGAGAGAGACAGAGAGACAGGGGAACCGATAGAGAGAGAGAGAGAGAGAGAGGGGAACAGATAGAGAGAGAGAGACAGGGGAACAGAGAGAGAGAGAGAGACAGGGGAACAGATAGAGAGAGAGAGAGAGACAGGGGAACGGATAGAGAGAGAGAGAGACAGGGGAATGGATAGAGAGAGATAGAGGAACAGATAGAGAGAGAGAGAGAGACAGGGGAACAGAGACAGAGAGAGAGAGACAAGGGAACAGATAGAGAGAGAGAGACAGGGGAACAGATAGAGAGAGAGAGAGACAGGGGAATGGATAGAGAGAGAGAGAGACAGGGGAATGGATAGAGAGAGAGAGAGAGACAGGGGAATGGATAGAGAGAGAGAGAGGAACAGATAGAGAGAGAGAGAGACAGGGTAACTGATAGAGAGAGAAAGAGACAGGGGAACAGAGAGAGAGAGAGAGACAGGGGAACGGATAGAGAGAGAGAGACAGGGGAACGGATAGAGAGAGAGAGAGACAGGGGAACGGGTAGAGAGAGAGAGACAGGGGAACGGGGAGAGAGAGAGAGAGACAGGGGAATAGATAGAGAGAGAGAGACAGGGGAACAGAGAGAGAGAGAGAGAGACACGGGAACAGAGAGAGAGAGAGACAGGGGAACAGAGAGAGAGAGAGAGAGACAGGGGAATGGATAGAGAGAGAGAGAGGCAGGGGATTGGACAGAGAGAGAGACAGGGGAACAGATAGAGAGAGAGACAGGGGAACAGAGAGAGAGAGAGAAAGGGGAACAGATAGAGAGTGAGAGAGAGACAGGGGAACAGAGAGAGATAGAGAGACAGGGGAACAGAGAGAGAGACAGAGAGAGGGGAACAGAGAGAGAGAGAGAGAGAGACAGGGGAACAGAGAGAGAGAGACAGGGGAACAGAGAGAGAGATAGACAGGGGAACAGACAGAGAGAGAGAGACAGGGGAACAGATAGAGAGAGAGAGAGACAGGGGAATGGATAGAGAGAGAGAGAGAGAGACAGGGGAATGGATAGAGAGAGAGACAGGGGAACAGATAGAGAGAGAGACAGGGGAACAGAGAGAGAGAGAGAAAGGGGAACAGATCGACAGTGAGACAGAGACAGGGGAACAGAGAGAGAGACAGAGAGAGGGGAACAGAGAGAGAGAGAGAGAGAGACAGGGGAACAGAGAGAGAGACAGAGAGAGGGGAACAGAGAGAGAGAGAGAGAGAGACAGGGGAACAGAGAGAGAGAGAGACAGGGGAACAGAGAGAGAGAGAGAGAGACAGGGGAACAGAGAGAGAGAGAGAGACAAGGGAACAGATAGAGAGAGAGAGAGACAGGGGAACAGATAGAGAGAGGGAGAGACAGGGGAACAGAGAGAGAGAGAGACAGGGGAACGGATAGAGAGAGAGAGAGACAGGGGAACGGATAGAGAGAGAGAGAGAAAGAAGAACAGATAGAGAGAGAGAGAGAGACAGGGGAACAGAGAGAGAGAGAGAGAGAGACAGGGGAATGGATAGAGAGAGAGAGACAGGGGAATTGATAGAGAGAGAGAGAGACAGGGGAATGGATAGAGAGAGAGAGGAACAGATAGAGAGAGAGAGACAGGGGAACAGATAGAGAGAGAGAGAGAGAGAGACAGGGCAACAGATAGAGAGAGAGAGACAGGGGAACAGATAGAGAGAGGGAGAGACAGGGGAACAGAGAGAGAGAGAGACAGGGGAACGGATAGAGAGAGAGAGAGACAGGGGAACGGATAGAGAGAGAGAGAGACAGGGGAACAGAGAGAGAGAGAGACAGGGGAACAGAGAGAGAGAGAGAGAGACAGGGGAACAGAGAGAGAGAGAGACAGGGGAACAGATAGAGAGAGAGAGAGACAGGGGAACAGATAGAGAGAGGGAGAGACAGGGGAACAGAGAGAGAGAGAGACAGGGGAACGGATAGAGAGAGAGAGAGACAGGGGAACGGATAGAGAGAGAGAGAGATAGAAGAACAGATAGAGAGAGAGAGAGAGACAGGGGAACAGAGACAGAGAGAGAGAGAGACAGGGGAATGGATAGAGAGAGAGAGACAGGGGAATTGATAGAGAGAGAGAGAGACAGGGGAATGGATAGAGAGAGAGAGGAACAGATAGAGAGAGAGAGACAGGGGAACAGATAGAGAGAGAGAGAGAGACAGGGGAACAGATAGAGAGAGAGAGACAGGGGAACGGATAGACAGAGAGAGAGAGACAGGGGAACGGATAGAGAGAGAGACAGGGGAACAGATAGAGAGAGAGAGACAGGGGAACAGATAGAGAGAGAGAGAGAGACAGGGGAACAGAGAGAGAGAGAGAGAGACAGGGGAACGGATAGAGAGAGAGAGACAGGGGAATGGATCGAGAGAGAGAGAGACAGGGGAACGGATAGAGAGAGAGAGAGCAACTGATAGAGAGAGAGAGAGACAGGGGAACAGATAGAGAGAGAGAGACAGGGGAACAGATAGAGAGAGAGAGGGACAGGGGAACACAGAGAGAGAGAGAGAGAGAGACAGGGGAACAGAGAGAGAGAGAGAGAGAGAAAGGTGAATGGATAGAGAGAGAGAGAGACAGGGGAATGGATAGAGAGAGAGAGAGACAGGGTAACAGATAGAGAGAGACAGGGGAACAGAGAGAGAGTGAGAGAGAGACAGGGGAACGGGTAGAGAGAGAGAGAGACAGGGGAATAGATAGAGAGAGAGAGAGACAGGGGAACAGAGAGAGAGAGAGAGAGAGACAGGGGAATGGATAGAGAGAGAGAGAGACAGGGGAATGGATAGAGAGAGAGAGAGAGACAGGGGAACAGAGAGAGAGAGAGAGACAGGGGAACAGATAGAGAGAGAGAGAGACAGGGGAACAGATGGAGAGAGGGAGAGACAGGGGAACAGAGAGAGAGAGAGAGAGACAGGGGAACAGAGAGAGAGAGCGACAGGGGAACAGAGAGAGAGAGACAGGGGAACAGAGAGAGACAGAGAGACAGGGGAACCGATAGAGAGAGAGAGAGAGAGAGAGGGGAACAGAGAGAGAGAGAGAGACAGGGGAACAGAGAGAGAGAGAGAGACAGGGGAACAGATAGAGAGAGAGAGAGAGACAGGGGAACGGATAGAGAGAGAGAGAGACAGGGGAATGGATAGAGAGAGATAGAGGAACAGATAGAGAGAGAGAGAGAGACAGGGGAACAGAGACAGAGAGAGAGAGACAAGGGAACAGATAGAGAGAGAGAGAGACAGGGGAATGGATAGAGAGAGAGAGAGACAGGGGAATGGATAGAGAGAGAGAGAGAGACAGGGGAATGGATAGAGAGAGAGAGAGGAACAGATAGAGAGAGAGAGAGACAGGGTAACTGATAGAGAGAGAAAGAGACAGGGGAACAGAGAGAGAGAGAGAGACAGGGGAACGGATAGAGAGAGAGAGACAGGGGAACGGATAGAGAGAGAGAGAGACAGGGGAACGGGTAGAGAGAGAGAGACAGGGGAACGGGGAGAGAGAGAGAGAGACAGGGGAATAGATAGAGAGAGAGAGACAGGGGAACAGAGAGAGAGAGAGAGAGACACGGGAACAGAGAGAGAGAGAGACAGGGGAACAGAGAGAGAGAGAGAGAGACAGGGGAATGGATAGAGAGAGAGAGAGGCAGGGGATTGGACAGAGAGAGAGACAGGGGAACAGATAGAGAGAGAGACAGGGGAACAGAGAGAGAGAGAGAAAGGGGAACAGATAGAGAGTGAGAGAGAGACAGGGGAACAGAGAGAGATAGAGAGACAGGGGAACAGAGAGAGAGACAGAGAGAGGGGAACAGAGAGAGAGAGAGAGAGAGACAGGGGAACAGAGAGAGAGAGACAGGGGAACAGAGAGAGAGATAGACAGGGGAACAGACAGAGAGAGAGAGACAGGGGAACAGATAGAGAGAGAGAGAGACAGGGGAATGGATAGAGAGAGAGAGAGAGAGACAGGGGAATGGATAGAGAGAGAGACAGGGGAACAGATAGAGAGAGAGACAGGGGAACAGAGAGAGAGAGAGAAAGGGGAACAGATCGACAGTGAGACAGAGACAGGGGAACAGAGAGAGAGAGAGAGAGAGACAGGGGAACAGAGAGAGAGACAGAGAGAGGGGAACAGAGAGAGAGAGAGAGAGAGACAGGGGAACAGAGAGAGAGAGAGACAGGGGAACAGAGAGAGAGAGAGAGAGACAGGGGAACAGAGAGAGAGAGAGAGACAGGGGAACAGATAGAGAGAGAGAGAGACAGGGGAACAGATAGAGAGAGGGAGAGACAGGGGAACAGAGAGAGAAAGAGACAGGGGAACGGATAGAGAGAGAGAGAGACAGGGGAACGGATAGAGAGAGAGAGAGAAAGAAGAACAGATAGAGAGAGAGAGAGAGACAGGGGAACAGAGAGAGAGAGAGAGAGAGACAGGGGAATGGATAGAGAGAGAGAGACAGGGGAATTGATAGAGAGAGAGAGAGACAGGGGAATGGATAGAGAGAGAGAGGAACAGATAGAGAGAGAGAGACAGGGGAACAGATAGAGAGAGAGAGAGAGAGAGACAGGGCAACAGATAGAGAGAGAGAGACAGGGGAACAGATAGAGAGAGGGAGAGACAGGGGAACAGAGAGAGAGAGAGACAGGGGAACGGATAGAGAGAGAGAGAGACAGGGGAACGGATAGAGAGAGAGAGAGACAGGGGAACAGAGAGAGAGAGAGACAGGGGAACAGAGAGAGAGAGAGAGAGACAGGGGAACAGAGAGAGAGAGAGACAGGGGAACAGATAGAGAGAGAGAGAGACAGGGGAACAGATAGAGAGAGGGAGAGACAGGGGAACAGAGAGAGAAAGAGACAGGGGAACGGATAGAGAGAGAGAGAGACAGGGGAACGGATAGAGAGAGAGAGAGATAGAAGAACAGATAGAGAGAGAGAGAGAGACAGGGGAACAGAGACAGAGAGAGAGAGAGACAGGGGAATGGATAGAGAGAGAGAGACAGGGGAATTGATAGAGAGAGAGAGAGACAGGGGAATGGATAGAGAGAGAGAGGAACAGATAGAGAGAGAGAGACAGGGGAACAGATAGAGAGAGAGAGAGAGACAGGGGAACAGATAGAGAGAGAGAGACAGGGGAACGGATAGACAGAGAGAGAGAGACAGGGGAACGGATTGAGAGAGAGACAGGGGAACAGATAGAGAGAGAGAGACAGGGGAACAGATAGAGAGAGAGAGAGAGACAGGGGAACAGATAGAGAGAGAGAGAGAGACAGGGGAACAGAGAGAGAGAGAGAGAGACAGGGGAACGGATAGAGAGAGAGAGACAGGGGAATGGATCGAGAGAGAGAGAGACAGGGGAACGGATAGAGAGAGAGAGAGCAACTGATCGAGAGAGAGAGAGACAGGGGAACAGATAGAGAGAGAGAGACAGGGGAACAGATAGAGAGAGAGAGGGACAGGGGAACAGAGAGAGAGAGAGAGAGACAGGGGAACAGAGAGAGAGAGAGAGAGAGAGACAGGTGAATGGATAGAGAGAGAGAGAGACAGGGGAATGGATAGAGAGAGAGAGAGACAGGGTAACAGATAGAGAGAGACAGGGGAACAGAGAGAGAGTGAGAGAGAGACAGGGGAACGGGTAGAGAGAGAGAGAGACAGGGGAATAGATAGAGAGAGAGAGAGACAGGGGAACAGAGAGAGAGAGAGAGAGAGACAGGGAATGGATAGAGAGAGAGAGAGACAGGGGAATGGATAGAGAGAGAGAGAGAGACAGGGGAACAGAGAGAGAGAGAGAGACAGGGGAACAGATAGAGAGAGAGAGAGACAGGGGAACAGATGGAGAGAGGGAGAGACAGGGGAACAGAGAGAGAGAGAGAGAGACAGGGGAACAGATAGAGAGAGAGAGAGACAGGGGAACGGATAGAGAGAGAGAGAGACAGGGGAACGGATAGAGAGAGAGACAGATAGAGGAACAGAAAGAGAGAGAGAGAGACAGGGGAACAGAGACAGAGAGAGAGAGACAGGGGAACAGATAGAGAGAGAGAGAGACAGGGGAACAGATAGAGAGAGAGAGACAGGGGAACAGAGAGAGAGAGAGACAGGGGAACAGACAGAGAGAGAGAGAGACAGGGGAACAGAGAGAGAGAGAGAGAGACAGGGGAACAGAGAGAGAGAGCGACAGGGGAACAGAGAGAGAGAGACGGGGGAACAGAGAGAGAGAGAGAGACAGGGGAACAGATAGAGAGAGAGAGAGACAGGGGAACGGATAGAGAGAGAGAGAGACAGGGGAATGGATAGAGAGAGATAGAGGAACAGATAGAGAGAGAGAGAGAGACAGGGGAACAGAGACAGACAGAGAGAGACAAGGGAACAGATAGAGAGAGAGAGACAGGGGAACAGATAGAGAGAGAGAGAGACAGGGGAATGGATAGAGAGAGAGAGAGACAGGGGAATGGATAGAGAGAGGGACAGGGGAACAGATAGAGAGAGAGACAGGGGAACAGAGAGAGAGAGAGAGAGACGGGGAACAGAGAGAGAGACAGAGAGAGGGGAACAGAGAGAGAGAGAGAGAGACAGGGGAACAGAGAGAGAGAGAGACAGGGGAACAGAGAGAGAGAGAGAGAGAGACAGGGGAACAGAGAGAGAGAGAGAGACAGGGGAACAGATAGAGAGAGAGAGAGACAGGGGAACACATAGAGAGAGGGAGAGACAGGGGAACAGAGAGAGAGAGAGACAGGGGAACGGATAGAGAGAGAGAGAGACAGGGGAACGGATAGAGAGAGAGAGAGATAGAGGAACAGATAGAGAGAGAGAGAGAGACAGGGGAACAGAGACAGAGAGAGAGAGAGACAGGGGAACAGATAGAGAGAGAGAGAGACAGGGGAACAGAGAGAGAGAAAGAGAGACAGGGGAATGGATAGAGAGAGAGAGACAGGGGAATTGATAGAGCGAGAGAGACAGGGGAACGGATAGAGAGAGAGAGAGAGGAACTGATACAGAGAGAGAGAGACAGGGGAACAGATAGAGAGAGAGAGGGACAGGGGAACAGAGAGAGAGAGAGAGAGAGACAGGGGAACAGATAGAGAGAGAGAGAGAGACAGGGGAACAGATAGAGAGAGAGAGAGAGACAGGGGAACAGATAGATAGAGAGAGACAGGGGAACGGATAGAGAGAGAGAGAGAGACAGGGGAACGGATAGAGAGAGAGACAGGGGAACAGATAGAGAGAGAGAGACAGGGGAACAGATAGAGAGAGAGAGAGAGACAGGGGAACGGAGAGAGAGAGAGAGAGACAGGGGAACGGATAGAGAGAGAGAGACAGGGGAACGGATAGAGAGAGAGAGAGAGGAACTGATACAGAGAGAGAGAGACAGGGGAACAGATAGAGAGAGAGAGGGACAGGGGAACAGAGAGAGAGAGAGAGAGAGACAGGGGAACAGATAGAGAGAGAGAGAGACAGGGGAACAGAGACAGAGAGAGAGAGAGACAGGGGAACAGATAGAGAGAGAGAGACAGGGGAACAGATAGAGAGAGAGAGACAGGGGAACAGAGAGAGAGAGAGAGAGAGACAGGGGAACAGAGAGAGAGAGAGAGACAGGGGAACAGGGAGAGAGAGAGAGAGACAGGGGAACGGATAGAGAGAGAGAGAGAGAGGGGAACAGATAGAGAGAGAGAGACAGATAGAGGAACAGAAAGAGAGAGAGAGAGAGACAGGGGAACAGATAGAGAGAGAGAGAGAGACAGGGGAACAGATAGAGAGAGAGAGACAGGGGAACAGAGAGAGAGAGAGAGACAGGGGAACAGATAGAGAGAGAGAGAGAGAGAGACAGGGGAACAGATAGATAGAGAGAGACAGGGGAACGGATGGAGAGAGAGAGAGAGACAGGGGAACGGATAGAGAGAGAGACAGGGGAACAGATAGAGAGAGAGAGACAGGGGAACAGATAGAGAGAGAGAGAGACAGGGGAACGGAGAGAGAGAGAGAGAGAGACAGGGGAACGGATAGAGAGAGAGAGACAGGGGAACGGATAGAGAGAGAGAGAGAGGAACTGATAGAGAGAGAGAGAGACAGGGGAACAGATAGAGAGAGGGAGGGACAGGGGAACAGAGAGAGAGAGAGAGACAGGGGAACAGATAGAGAGAGAGAGAGACAGGGGAACAGAGACAGAGAGAGAGAGAGACAGGGGAACAGATAGAGAGAGAGAGAGAGACAGGGGAACAGATAGAGAGAGAGAGACAGGGGAACAGAGAGAGAGAGAGAGAGAGACAGGGGAACAGAGAGAGAGAGAGAGACAGGGGAACAGGGAGAGAGAGAGAGAGACAGGGGAACGGATAGAGAGAGAGAGAGAGAGGGGAACAGATAGAGAGAGAGAGACAGGGGAACAGAGAGAGAGAGAGAGAGAGAGACAGGGGAACAGAGAGAGAGAGAGAGACAGGGGAACAGGGAGAGAGAGAGAGAGACAGGGGAACGGATAGAGAGAGAGAGAGAGACAGGGGAATGGATAGAGAGAGAGAGACAGGGGAATGGATAGAGAGAGAGAGAGACAGGGGAACAGAGAGAGAGATAGACAGGGGAACAGATAGAGAGAGAGAGAGAGACAGGGGAACAGATAGAGAGAGGGAGAGACAGGGGAACGGATAGAGAGAGAGAGAGACAGGGGAACGGATAGAGAGAGAGACAGATAGAGGAACAGAAAGAGAGAGAGAGAGAGACAGGGGAACAGAGACAGAGAGAGAGAGAGACAGGGGAACAGACAGAGAGAGAGAGAGACAGGGGAACAGAGAGAGAGAGAGAGACAGGGGAACAGAGAGAGAGAGACAGGGGAACAGAGAGAGACAGAGAGACAGGGGAACAGATAGAGAGAGAGAGAGAGAGGGGAACAGATAGAGAGAGAGAGACAGGGAAACAGAGAGAGAGAGAGAGAGACAGGGGAACAGATAGAGAGAGAGAGAGACAGGGGAACGGATAGAGAGAGAGAGAGACAGGGGAATGGATAGAGAGAGATAGAGGAACAGATAGAGAGAGAGAGAGAGACAGGGGAACAGAGACAGAGAGAGAGAGACAAGGGAACAGATAGAGAGAGAGAGACAGGGGAACAGATAGAGAGAGAGAGAGACAGGGGAATGGATAGAGAGAGAGAGAGACAGGGGAATGGATAGAGAGAGAGACAGGGGAACAGATAGAGAGAGAGACAGGGGAACAGAGAGAGAGAGAGAAAGGGGAACAGATAGAGAGTGAGAGAGAGACAGGGGAACAGAGAGAGAGAGAGAGAGACAGGGGAACAGAGAGAGAGACAGAGAGAGGGGAACAGAGAGAGAGAGAGAGAGACAGGGGAACAGAGAGAGAGAGAGACAGGGGAACAGAGAGAGAGAGACAGGGGAACAGATAGATAGAGAGAGAGAGAGACAGGGGAACAGATAGAGAGAGGGAGAGACAGGGGAACAGAGAGAGAGAGAGACAGGGGAACGGATAGAGAGAGAGAGAGACAGGGGAACGGATAGAGAGAGAGAGGAACAGATCGAGAGAGAGAGAGAGAGACAGGGGAACAGATAGAGAGAGAGAGAGAGACAGGGGAACAGATGGAGAGAGAGAGACAGGGGAACGGATAGAGAGAGAGAGAGACAGGGGAACGGATAGAGAGAGAGACAGGGGAACAGATAGAGAGAGAGAGACAGGGGAACAGATAGAGAGAGAGAGAGAGAGACAGGGGAACAGAGAGAGAGAGAGAGAGACAGGGGAACGGATAGAGAGAGAGAGACAGGGGAATGGATAGAGAGAGAGAGAGACAGGGGAACGGATAGAGAGAGAGAGAGGAACTGATAGAGAGAGAGAGAGAGACAGGGGAACAGATAGAGAGAGAGAGACAGGGGAACAGATAGAGAGAGAGGGACAGGGGAACAGAGAGAGAGAGAGAGAGACAGGGGAACGGATAGATAGAGAGAGAGAGAGACAGCTGAATGGATAGAGATAGAGAGAGACAGGGGAATGGATAGAGAGAGAGAGAGACAGGGTAACAGATAGAGAGAGACAGGGGAACAGAGAAAGAGTGAGAGAGAGACAGGGGAACGGGTAGAGAGAGAGAGACAGGGGAATGGATAGAGAGAGAGAGACAGGGGAACAGAGAGAGAGAGAGAGAGACAGGGGAACAGAGAGAGAGAGAGAGACAGGGGAACAGGGAGAGAGAGAGAGAGACAGGGGAACAGATAGAGAGAGAGAGAGACAGGGGAATGGATAGAGAGAGAGAGAGACAGGGGAATGGATAGACAGAGAGAGAGAGACAGGGGAACAGAGAGAGAGAGAGAGACAGGGGAACAGAGAGAGAGAGAGAGACAGGGGAACAGATAGAGAGAGAAAGAGACAGGGGAACAGATAGAGAGAGGGAGAGACAGGGGAACAGAGAGAGAGAGAGACTAGGAAACAGATAGAGAGAGAGAGAGACAGGGGAACGGATAGAGAGAGAGAGAGACAGGGGAACGGATAGAGAGAGAGACAGATAGAGGAACAGATAGAGAGAGAGAGAGACAGGGGAACAGAGACAGAGAGAGAGAGAGAGACAGGGGAACAGATAGAGAGAGAGAGACAGGGGAACAGAGACAGAGAGAGAGAGAGACAGGGGAACAGAGAGAGAGAGAGAGAGCGACAGGGGAACAGATAGAGAGAGAGAGACAGGGGAACAGAGAGAGAGAGAGAGAGACAGGGGAACAGAGAGAGAGAGAGAGACAGGGGAACAGGGAGAGAGAGAGAGACAGGGGAACGGATAGAGAGAGAGAGAGACAGGGGAATGGATAGAGAGAGAGAGAGACAGGGGAATGGATAGAGAGAGAGAGAGACAGGGGAACAGAGAGAGAGAGAGAGACAGGGGAACAGATAGAGAGAGAGAGAGACAGGGGAACAGATAGAGAGAGGGAGAGAGAGGGGAACAGATAGAGAGAGAGAGACAGGGGAACAGAGAGAGAGAGAGAGACAGGGGAACAGATAGAGAGAGAGAGAGACAGGGGAACGGATAGAGAGAGAGAGAGACAGGGGAATGGATAGAGAGAGATAGAGGAACAGATAGAGAGAGAGAGAGACAGGGGAACAGAGACAGAGAGTGAGAGACAAGGGAACAGATAGAGAGAGAGAGACAGGGGAACAGACAGAGAGAGAGAGAGACAGGGGAATGGATAGAGAGAGAGAGAGACAGGGGAATGGATAGAGAGAGAGAGAGAGACAGGGGAATGGATAGAGAGAGAGAGAGGAACAGATAGAGAGAGAGAGAGACAGGGGAACTGATAGAGAGAGAAAGAGACAGGGGAACAGAGAGAGAGAGAGAGACAGGGGAACGGGTAGAGAGAGAGAGACAGGGGAACGGTGAGAGAGAGAGAGACAGGGGAACAGAGAGAGAGAGAGACAGGGGAACAGAGAGAGAGTGAGAGAGACAGGGGAATGGACAGAGAGAGAGACAGGGGAACAGATAGAGAGAGAGACAGGGGAACAGGGAGAGAGAGAGAAAGGGGAACAGATAGAGAGTGAGAGAGAGACAGGGGAACAGAGAGAGAGAGAGACGGGGAACAGAGAGAGAGACAGAGAGAGGGGAACAGAGAGAGAGAGAGAGAGAGACAGGGGAACAGAGAGAGAGAGAGACAGGGGAACAGAGAGAGAGAGAGAGAGACAGGGGAACAGAGAGAGAGAGAGACAGGGGAACAGATAGAGAGAGAGAGAGACAGGGGAATGGATAGAGAGAGAGAGAGACAGGGGAATGGATAGAGAGAGAGACAGGGGAACAGATAGAGAGAGAGACAGGGGAACAGAGAGAGAGAGAGAAAGGGGAACAGATAGAGAGTGAGAGAGAGACAGGGGAACAGAGAGAGAAAGAGAGAGACAGGGGAACAGAGAGAGAGACAGAGAGAGGGGAACAGAGAGAGAGAGAGAGACAGGGGAACAGAGAGAGAGAGAGACAGGGGAACAGAGAGAGAGAGAGAGACAGGGGAACAGAGAGTGAGAGAGAGACAGGGGAACAGATAGAGAGAGAGAGAGACAGGGGAACAGATAGAGAGAGGGAGAGACAGGGGAACAGAGAGAGAGAGAGACAGGGGAACGGATAGAGAGAGAGAGAGACAGGGGAACGGATAGAGAGAGAGAGAGATAGAGGAACAGATAGAGAGAGAGAGAGAGACAGGGGAACAGAGACAGAGAGAGAGAGAGACAGGGGAACAGAGAGAGAGAGAGACAGGGGAACAGATAGAGAGAGAGAGAGACAGGGGAATGGATAGAGAGAGAGAGAGACAGGGGAATGGATAGAGAGAGAGACAGGGGAACAGATAGAGAGAGAGACAGGGGAACAGAGAGAGAGAGAGAAAGGGGAACAGATAGAGAGTGAGAGAGAGACAGGGGAACAGAGAGAGAAAGAGAGAGACAGGGGAACAGAGAGAGAGACAGAGAGAGGGGAACAGAGAGAGAGAGAGAGAGACAGGGGAACAGAGAGAGAGAGAGACAGGGGAACAGAGAGAGAGAGAGAGACAGGGGAACAGAGAGAGAGAGAGAGACAGGGGAACAGATAGAGAGAGAGAGAGACAGGAGAACAGATAGAGAGAGGGAGAGACAGGGGAACAGAGAGAGAGAGAGACAGGGGAACGGATAGAGAGAGAGAGAGACAGGGGAACGGATAGAGAGAGAGAGAGATAGAGGAACAGATAGAGAGAGAGAGAGAGACAGGGGAACAGAGACAGAGAGAGAGAGAGTCAGGGGAACAGATAGAGAGGGAGAGAGACAGGGGAACAGAGAGAGAGAGAGAGAGACAGGGGAATGGATAGAGAGAGAGAGACAGGGGAATTGATAGAGAGAGAGAGAGAGACAGGGGAATGGATAGAGAGAGAGCGGAACAGATAGAGAGAGAGAGAGAGACAGGGGAACAGATAGAGAGAGAGAGAGAGGCAGGGGAACAGATAGAGAGAGAGAGACAGGGGAACGGATAGATAGAGAGAGAGAGACAGGGGAACGGATAGAGAGAGAGACAGGGGAACGGATAGAGAGAGAGACAGGGGAACAGATAGAGAGAGAGAGACAGGGGAACAGATAGAGAGAGAGAGAGAGACAGGGGAACAGAGAGAGAGAGAGAGAGAGACAGGGGAACGGATAGAGAGAGAGAGACAGGGGAATGGATAGAGAGAGAGAGAGACAGGGGAATGGATAGAGAGAGAGAGAGACAGGGGAACGGATAGAGAGAGAGAGAGGAACTGATAGAGAGAGAGAGAGACAGGGGAACAGATAGAGAGAGAGAGACAGGGGAACAGATAGAGAGAGAGAGGGACAGGGGAACAGAGAGAGAGAGAGAGACAGCGGAACGGATAGATGGAGAGAGAGAGAGACAGGTGAATGGATAGAGAGAGAGAGAGACAGGGTAACGGATAGAGAGAGACAGGGGAACAGAGAGAGAGTGAGAGAGAGACAGGGGAACGGGTAGAGAGAGAGAGAGACAGGGGAATAGATAGAGAGAGAGAGAGACAGGGGAACAGAGAGAGAGAGAGAGAGAGAGACAGGGGAACAGAGAGAGAGAGAGAGAGACAGGGGAACAGGGAGAGAGAGAGAGAGACAGGGGAACGGATAGATAGAGAGAGAGACAGGGGAATGGATAGAGAGAGAGAGAGACAGGGGAACGGATAGAGAGAGAGAGAGACAGGGGAACAGAGAGAGAGAGAGAGAGACAGGGGAACAGATAGAGAGAGAGAGAGAGACAGGGGAACAGATAGAGAGAGGGAGAGACGGGAACAGAGAGAGAGAGAGACTCGGAAACAGATAGAAAGAGAGAGAGACAGGGGAACGGATAGAGAGAGAGAGACAGGGGAACGGATAGAGAGAGAGACAGATAGAGGAACAGATAGAGAGAGAGAGAGAGACAGGGGAACAGAGACAGAGAGAGAGAGAGACAGGGGAACAGATAGAGAGAGAGAGAGACAGGGGAACCGATAGAGAGAGAGAGACAGGGGAACAGAGAGAGATAGAGACAGGGGAACAGAGAGAGAGAGACAGGGGAACAGAGAGAGAGAGAGAGAGACAGGGGAACAGAGAGAGAGAGCGACAGTGGAACAGAGAGAGAGAGACAGGGGAACAGAGACAGAGAGAGAGAGAGACAGGGGAACAGACAGAGAGAGAGAGAGACAGGGGAACAGATAGAGAGAGAGAGACAGGGGAACAGAGAGAGAGACAGGGGAAAAGATAGAGAGAGAGAGAGACAGGGGAACAGAGAGAGAGAGAGAGACAGGGGAACAGAGAGAGAGAGCGACAGGGGAACAGAGAGAGAGAGACAGGGGAACAGAGAGAGACAGAGAGACAGGGGAACAGATAGAGAGAGAGAGAGAGAGAGGGGAACAGATAGAGAGAGAGAGACAGGGGAACAGAGAGAGAGAGAGAGACAGGGGAACAGATAGAGAGAGAGACAGGGGAACGGATAGAGAGAGAGAGAGACAGGGGAATGGATAGAGAGAGATAGAGGAACAGATAGAGAGAGAGAGAGAGACAGGGGAACAGAGACAGAGAGAGAGAGACAAGGGAACAGATAGAGAGAGAGAGACAGGGGAACAGATAGAGAGAGAGAGAGACAGGGGAATGGATAGAGAGAGAGAGAGACAGGGGAATGGATAGCGAGAGAGACAGGGGAACAGATAGAGAGAGAGACAGGGGAACAGAGAGAGAGAGAGAAAGGGGAACAGATAGAGAGTGAGAGAGAGACAGGGGAACAGAGAGAGAGAGAGAGAGACAGGGGAACAGAGAGAGAGACAGAGAGAGGGGAACAGAGAGAGAGAGAGAGAGACAGGGGAACAGAGAGAGAGAGAGACAGGGGAACAGAGAGAGAGAGAGAGAGACAGGGGAACAGAGAGAGAGAGACAGGGGAACAGATAGATAGAGAAAGAGAGAGACAGGGGAACAGATAGAGAGAGGGAGAGACAGGGGAACAGAGAGAGAGAGAGACAGGGGAACGGATAGAGAGAGAGAGAGACAGGGGAACGGATAGAGAGAGAGAGAGATAGAGGAACAGATAGAGAGAGAGAGAGAGACAGGGGAACAGAGACAGAGAGAGAGAGAGACAGGGGAACAGATGGAGAGAGAGAGAGAGACAGGGGAACAGAGAGAGAGAGAGAGAGAGAGAGACAGGGGAATGGATAGAGAGAGAGAGACAGGGGAATTGATAGAGAGAGAGAGAGAGACAGGGGAATGGATAGAGAGAGAGAGGAACAGATAGAGAGAGAGAGAGAGAGACAGGGGAACAGATAGAGAGAGAGAGAGAGACAGGGGAACAGATAGAGAGAGAGAGACAGGGGAACGGATAGAGAGAGAGAGAGAGAGACAGGGGAACGGATAGAGAGAGAGACAGGGGAACAGATAGAGAGAGAGAGACAGGGGAACAGATAGAGAGAGAGAGAGAGAGACAGGGGAACAGAGAGAGAGAGAGAGAGACAGGGGAACGGATAGAGAGAGAGAGACAGGGGAATGGATAGAGAGAGAGAGAGACAGGGGAACGGATAGAGAGAGAGAGAGGAACTGATAGAGAGAGAGAGAGAGACAGGGGAACAGATAGAGAGAGAGAGACAGGGGAACAGATAGAGAGAGAGAGGGACAGGGGAACAGAGAGAGAGAGAGAGAGACAGGGGAACGGATAGATAGAGAGAGAGAGAGACAGGTGAATGGATAGAGATAGAGAGAGACAGGGGAATGGATAGAGAGAGAGAGAGACAGGGTAACAGATAGAGAGAGACAGGGGAACAGAGAGAGAGTGAGAGAGAGACAGGGGAACGGGTAGAGAGAGAGAGAGACAGGGGAATAGATAGAGAGAGAGAGACAGGGGAACAGAGAGAGAGAGAGAGAGAGAGAGACAGGGGAACAGAGAGAGAGAGAGAGAGACAGGGGAACAGGGAGAGAGAGAGAGAGACAGGGGAACGGATAGAGAGAGAGAGAGACAGGGGAATGGATAGACAGAGAGAGAGAGACAGGGGAATGGATAGACAGAGAGAGAGAGACAGGGGAACAGAGAGAGAGAGAGAGAGACAGGGGAACAGAGAGAGAGAGAGAGAGACAGGGGAACAGATAGAGAGAGAGAGAGACAGGGGAACAGATAGAGAGAGGGAGAGACAGGGGAACAGAGAGAGAGAGAGACGAGGATACAGATAGAGAGAGAGAGAGACAGGGGAACGGATAGAGAGAGAGAGAGACGGGAACGGATAGAGAGAGAGACAGATAGAGGAACAGATAGAGAGAGAGAGAGACAGGGGAACAGAGACAGAGAGAGAGAGAGAGACAGGGGAACAGATAGAGAGAGAGAGAGACAGGGGAACAGATAGAGAGAGAGAGACAGGGGAACAGAGAGAGAGAGAGAGAGACAGGGGAACAGAGAGAGAGAGAGAGACAGGGGAACAGGGAGAGAGAGAGAGAGACAGGGGAACGGATAGAGAGAGAGAGAGACAGGGGAATGGATAGAGAGAGAGAGAGACAGGGGAATGGATAGAGAGAGAGAGAGACAGGGGAACAGAGAGAGAGAGAGAGACAGGGGAACAGAGAGAGAGAGAGAGAGACCGGGGAACAGATAGAGAGAGGGAGAGAGAGGGGAACAGATAGAGAGAGAGAGACAGGGGAACAGAGAGAGAGAGAGAGACAGGGGATCAGATAGAGAGAGAGAGAGACAGGGGAACGGATAGAGAGAGAGAGAGAGAGACAGGGGAATGGATAGAGAGAGATAGAGGAACAGATAGAGAGAGAGAGAGACAGGGGAACAGAGACAGAGAGAGAGAGACAAGGGAACAGATAGAGAGAGAGAAACAGGGGAACAGACAGAGAGAGAGAGAGACAGGGGAATGGATAGAGAGAGAGAGAGACAGGGGAATGGATAGAGAGAGAGAGAGACAGGGGAATGGATAGAGAGAGAGAGAGGAACAGATAGAGAGAGAGAGAGACAGGGGAACTGATAGAGAGAGAAAGAGACAGGGGAACAGAGAGAGAGAGAGAGACAGGGGAACGGATGGAGAGAGAGAGACAGGGGAACGGATAGAGAGAGAGAGAGACAGGGGAACGGGTAGAGAGAGAGAGACAGGGGAACGGGGAGAGAGAGAGAGAGAGACAGGGGAACAGAGAGAGAGAGAGACATGGGAACAGAGAGAGAGGGAGAGAGACAGGGGAATGGACAGAGAGAGAGACAGGGGAACAGATAGAGAGAGAGACAGGGGAACAGGGAGAGAGAGAGAAATGGGAACAGATAGAGAGTGAGAGAGAGACAGGGGAACAGAGAGAGAGAGAGACGGGGAACAGAGAGAGAGACAGAGAGAGGGGAACAGAGAGAGAGAGAGAGAGAGAGACAGGGGAACAGAGAGAGAGAGAGACAGGGGAACAGAGAGAGAGAGAGAGAGACAGGGGAACAGAGAGAGAGAGAGACAGGGGAACAGATAGAGAGAGAGAGAGACAGGGGAATGGATAGAGAGAGAGAGAGACAGGGGAATGGATAGAGAGAGAGACAGGGGAACAGATAGAGAGAGAGACAGGGGAACAGAGAGAGAGAGAGAAAGGGGAACAGATAGAGAGTGAGAGAGAGACAGGGAAACAGAGAGAGAAAGAGAGAGACAGGGGAACAGAGAGAGAGACAGAGAGAGGGGAACAGAGAGAGAGAGAGAGAGACAGGGGAACAGAGAGAGAGAGAGACAGGGGAACAGAGAGAGAGAGAGAGACAGGGGAACAGAGAGAGAGAGAGAGACAGGGGAACAGATAGAGAGAGAGAGAGACAGGGGAACAGATAGAGAGAGGGAGAGACAGGGGAACAGAGAGAGAGAGAGAGAGACAGGGGAACGGATAGAGAGAGAGAGAGACAGGGGAATGGATAGAGAGAGATAGAGGAACAGATAGAGAGAGAGAGAGAGACAGGGGAACGGATAGAGAGAGAGAGAGATAGAGGAACAGATAGAGAGAGAGAGAGAGACAGGGGAACAGAGACAGAGAGAGAGAGAGTCAGGGGAACAGAGACAGAGAGAGAGAGAGACAGGGGAACAGATAGAGAGAGAGAGAGACAGGCGAACAGATAGAGAGAGGGAGAGAGAGGGGAACAGATAGAGAGAGAGAGAGACAGGGGAACGGATAGAGAGAGAGAGAGACAGGGGAATGGATAGAGAGAGATAGAGGAACAGATAGAGAGAGAGAGAGACAGGGGAACAGAGACAGAGAGAGAGAGACAAGGGAACAGATAGAGAGAGAGAGACAGGGGAACAGACAGAGAGAGAGAGAGACAGGGGAATGGATAGAGAGAGAGAGAGACAGGGGAATGGATAGAGAGAGAGAGACAGGGGAATGGATAGAGAGAGAGAGAGGAACAGATAGAGAGAGAGAGAGACAGGGGAACTGATAGAGAGAGAAAGAGACAGGGGAACAGAGAGAGAGAGAGAGACAGGGGAACGGATGGAGAGAGAGAGACAGGGGAACGGATAGAGAGAGAGAGAGACAGGGGAACGGGTAGAGAGAGAGAGACAGGGGAACAGAGAGAGAGGGAGAGAGACAGGGGAACAGAGAGAGAGGGAGAGAGACAGGGGAAGGGACAGAGAGAGAGACAGGGGAACAGATAGAGAGAGAGACAGGGGAACAGGGAGAGAGAGAGAAAGGGGAACAGAGAGAGAGAGAGACAGGGGAACAGATAGAGAGAGAGAGAGACAGGGGAATGGATAGAGAGAGAGAGAGACAGGGGAATGGATAGAGAGAGAGACAGGGGAACAGATAGAGAGAGAGACAGGGGAACAGAGAGAGAGAGAGAAAGGGGAACAGATAGAGAGTGAGAGAGAGACAGGGGAACAGAGAGAGAAAGAGAGAGACAGGGGAACAGAGAGAGAGACAGAGAGAGGGGAACAGAGAGAGAGAGAGAGAGACAGGGGAACAGAGAGAGAGAGAGACAGGGGAACAGAGAGAGAGAGAGACAGGGGAACAGATAGAGAGAGAGAGAGACAGGGGAATGGATAGAGAGAGAGAGAGACAGGGGAATGGATAGAGAGAGAGACAGGGGAACAGATAGAGAGAGAGACAGGGGAACAGAGAGAGAGAGAGAAAGGGGAACAGATAGAGAGAGAGACAGGGGAACAGAGAGAGAGAGAGAAAGGGGAACAGATAGAGAGTGAGAGAGAGACAGGGGAACAGAGAGAGAAAGAGAGAGACAGGGGAACAGAGAGAGAGACAGAGAGAGGGGAACAGAGAGAGAGAGAGAGAGACAGGGGAACAGAGAGAGAGAGAGACAGGGGAACAGAGAGAGAGAGAGAGACAGGGGAACAGAGAGAGAGAGAGAGACAGGGGAACAGATAGAGAGAGAGAGAGACAGGGGAACAGATAGAGAGAGGGAGAGACAGGGGAACAGAGAGAGAGAGAGACAGGGGAACGGATAGAGAGAGAGAGAGACAGGGGAACGGATAGAGAGAGAGAGAGATAGAGGAACAGATAGAGAGAGAGAGAGAGACAGGGGAACAGAGACAGAGAGAGAGAGAGTCAGGGGAACAGATAGAGAGGGAGAGAGACAGGGGAACAGAGAGAGAGAGAGAGACAGGGGAATGGATAGAGAGAGAGAGACAGGGGAATTGATAGAGAGAGAGAGAGAGACAGGGGAATGGATAGAGAGAGAGAGGAACAGAGAGAGAGAGAGAGAGAGACAGGGGAATGGATAGAGAGAGAGAGGAACAGATAGAGAGAGAGAGAGAGACAGGGGAACAGATAGAGAGAGAGAGAGAGACAGGGGAACAGATAGAGAGAGAGAGACAGGGGAACGGATAGATAGAGAGAGAGAGACAGGGGAACGGATAGAGAGAGAGACAGGGGAACAGATAGAGAGAGAGAGACAGGGGAACAGATAGAGAGAGAGAGACAGGGGAACAGAGAGAGAGAGAGAGAGACAGGGGAACGGATAGAGAGAGAGAGACAGGGGAATGGATAGAGAGAGAGAGAGACAGGGGAACGGATAGAGAGAGAGAGAGGAACTGATAGAGAGAGAGAGAGACAGGGGAACAGATAGAGAGAGAGAGACAGGGGAACAGATAGAGAGAGAGAGGGACAGGGGAACAGAGAGAGAGAGAGAGAGACAGGGGAACGGATAGATGGAGAGAGAGAGAGACAGGTGAATGGATAGAGAGAGAGAGAGACAGGGTAACGGATAGAGAGAGACAGGGGAACAGAGAGTGAGTGAGAGAGAGACAGGGGAACGGGTAGAGAGAGAGAGAGACAGGGGAATAGATAGAGAGAGAGAGAGACAGGGGAACAGAGAGAGAGAGAGAGAGAGACAGGGGAACAGAGAGCGAGAGAGAGAGACAGGGGAACAGGGAGAGAGAGAGAGAGACAGGGGAACGGATAGAGAGAGAGAGAGACAGGGGAATGGATAGAGAGAGAGAGAGACAGGGGAATGGATAGAGAGAGAGAGAGACAGGGGAACAGAGAGAGAGAGAGAGAGAGAGGGGAACAGATAGAGAGAGAGAGAGAGACAGGGGAACAGATAGAGAGAGGGAGAGACGGGAACAGAGAGAGAGAGAGACTAGGAAACAGATAGAGAGAGAGAGAGACAGGGGAACGGATAGAGAGAGAGAGAGACAGGGGAACGGATAGAGAGAGAGAGAGATAGAGGAACAGATAGAGAGAGAGAGAGAGACAGGGGAACAGAGACAGAGAGAGAGACAGGGGACCAGATAGAGAGAGAGAGAGACAGGGGAACAGATAGAGAGAGAGAGACAGGGGAACAGAGAGAGATAGAGACAGGGGAACAGAGAGAGAGAGACAGGGGAACAGAGAGAGAGAGAGAGAGACAGGGGAACAGAGAGAGAGAGCGACAGTGGAACAGAGATAGAGAGACAGGGGAACAGAGACAGAGAGAGAGAGAGACAGGGGAACAGACAGAGAGAGAGAGAGACAGGGGAACAGATAGAGAGAGAGAGACAGGGGAACAGAGAGAGAGAGAGACAGGGGAACAGATAGAGAGAGAGAGAGACAGGGGAACAGAGAGAGAGACAGAGAGAGGGGAACAGAGAGAGAGCGAGACAGGGGAACAGAGAGAGAGAGCGACAGGGGAACAGAGAGAGAGAGACAGGGGAACAGAGAGAGACAGAGAGACAGGGGAACAGATAGAGAGAGAGAGAGAGAGGGGAACAGATAGAGAGAGAGAGACAGGGGAACAGAGAGAGAGAGAGAGACAGGGGAACAGATAGAGAGAGAGAGAGACAGGGGAACGGATAGAGAGAGAGAGAGACAGGGGAATGGATAGAGAGAGATAGAGGAACAGATAGAGAGAGAGAGAGAGACAGGGGAACAGAGACAGAGAGAGAGAGACAAGGGAACAGATGGAGAGAGAGAGACAGGGGAACAGATAGAGAGAGAGAGAGACAGGGGAATGGATAGAGAGAGAGAGAGACAGGGGAATGGATAGAGAGAGAGACAGGGGAACAGATAGAGAGAGAGACAGGGGAACAGAGAGAGAGAGAGAAAGGGGAACAGATAGAGAGTGAGAGAGAGACAGGGGAACAGAGAGAGAGAGAGAGAGACAGGGGAACAGAGAGAGAGACAGAGAGAGGGGAACAGAGAGAGAGAGAGAGAGACAGGGGAACAGAGAGAGAGAGAGACAGGGGAACAGAGAGAGAGAGAGAGAGACAGGGGAACAGAGAGAGACAGGGGAACAGATAGATAGAGAGAGAGAGAGACAGGGGAACAGATAGAGAGAGGGAGAGACAGGGGAACAGAGAGAGAGAGAGACAGGGGAACGGATAGAGAGAGAGAGAGACAGGGGAACGGATAGAGAGAGAGAGAGATAGAGGAACAGATAGAGAGAGAGAGAGAGACAGGGGAACAGAGACAGAGAGAGAGAGAGACAGGGGAACAGATAGAGAGAGAGAGAGAGACAGGGGAACAGAGAGAGAGAGAGAGAGAGACAGGGGAATGGATAGAGAGAGAGAGACAGGGGAATTGATAGAGAGAGAGAGAGAGACAGGGGAATGGATAGAGAGAGAGAGGAACAGATAGAGAGAGAGAGAGAGAGACAGGGGAACAGATAGAGAGAGAGAGAGAGACAGGGGAACAGATAGAGAGAGAGAGACAGGGGAACGGATAGAGAGAGAGAGTGAGAGACAGGGGAACGGATAGAGAGAGAGACAGGGGAACAGATAGAGAGAGAGAGACAGGGGAACAGATAGAGAGAGAGAGAGAGAGACAGGGGAACAGAGAGAGAGAGAGAGAGACAGGGGAACGGATAGAGAGAGAGAGACAGGGGAATGGATAGAGAGAGAGAGAGACAGGGGAACGGATAGAGAGAGAGAGAGGAACTGATAGAGAGAGAGAGAGAGACAGGGGAACAGATAGAGAGAGAGAGACAGGGGAACAGATAGAGAGAGAGAGGGACAGGGGAACAGAGAGAGAGAGAGAGTCAGGGGAACGGATAGATAGAGAGAGAGAGAGACAGGTGAATGGATAGAGATAGAGAGAGACAGGGGAATGGATAGAGAGAGAGAGAGACAGGGTAACAGATAGAGAGAGACAGGGGAACAGAGAGAGAGTGAGAGAGAGACAGGGGAACGGGTAGAGAGAGAGAGAGACAGGGGAATAGATAGAGAGAGAGAGACAGGGGAACAGAGAGAGAGAGAGAGAGAGACAGGGGAACAGAGAGAGAGAGAGAGAGACAGGGGAACAGGGAGAGAGAGAGAGAGACAGGGGAACGGATATAGAGAGAGAGAGACAGGGGAATGGATAGAGAGAGAGAGAGACAGGGGAATGGATGGACAGAGAGAGAGAGACAGGGGAACAGAGAGAGAGAGAGAGAGACAGGGGAACAGAGAGTGAGAGAGAGAGACAGGGGAACAGATAGAGAGAGAGAGAGACAGGGGAACAGATAGAGAGAGGGAGAGACAGGGGAACAGAGAGAGAGAGAGACTCGGAAACAGATAGAGAGAGAGAGAGACAGGGGAATGGATAGAGAGAGAGAGAGACAGGGGAACGGATAGAGAGAGAGACAGATAGAGGAACAGATAGAGAGAGAGAGAGACAGGGGAACAGAGACAGAGAGAGAGAGAGACAGGGGAACAGATAGAGAGAGAGAGAGACAGGGGAACAGATAGAGAGAGAGAGACATGGGAACAGAGAGAGAGAGAGAGAGAGAGACAGGGGAACAGAGAAAGAGAGAGAGAGACAGGGGAACAGGGAGAGAGAGAGAGAGACAGGGGAACGGATAGAGAGAGAGAGAGACAGGGGAATGGATAGAGAGAGAGAGAGACAGGGGAATGGATAGAGAGAGAGAGAGACAGGGGAACAGAGAGAGAGAGAGAGACAGGGGAACAGATAGAGAGAGAGAGAGACAGGGGAACAGATAGAGAGAGGGAGAGAGAGGGGAACAGATAGAGAGAGAGAGACAGGGGAACAGAGAGAGAGAGAGAGACAGGGGAACAGATAGAGAGAGAGAGAGACAGGGGAACGGATAGAGAGAGAGAGAGAGAGACAGAGGAATGGATAGAGAGAGATAGAGGAACAGACAGAGAGAGAGAGAGACAGGGGAACAGAGACAGAGAGAGAGAGACAAGGGAACAGATAGAGAGAGAGAGACAGGGGAACAGACAGAGAGAGAGAGAGACAGGGGAATGGATAGAGAGAGAGAGAGACAGGGGAATGGATAGAGAGAGAGAGAGAGACAGGGGAATGGATAGAGAGAGAGAGAGAGAGAGACAGGGGAACTGATAGAGAGAGAAAGAGACAGGGGAACAGAGAGAGAGAGAGAGACAGGGGAACGGATGGAGAGAGAGAGACAGGGGAACGGATAGAGAGAGAGAGAGACAGGGGAACGGGTAGAGAGAGAGAGACAGGGGAACGGGGAGAGAGAGAGAGAGAGACAGGGGAACAGAGAGAGAGAGAGACAGGGGAACAGAGAGAAAGGGAGAGAGACAGGGGAATGGACAGAGAGAGAGACAGGGGAACAGATAGAGAGAGAGACAGGGGAACAGGGAGAGAGAGAGAAAGGGGAACAGATAGAGAGTGAGAGAGAGACAGGGGAACAGAGAGAGAGAGAGACGGGGAACAGAGAGAGAGACAGAGAGAGGGGAACAGAGAGAGAGAGAGAGAGAGACAGGGGAACAGAGAGAGAGAGAGACAGGGGAACAGAGAGAGAGAGAGAGAGACAGGGGAACAGAGAGAGAGAGAGACAGGGGAACAGATAGAGAGAGAGAGAGACAGGGGAATGGATAGAGAGAGAGAGAGACAGGGGAATGGATAGAGAGAGAGACAGGGGAACAGATAGAGAGAGAGACAGGGGAACAGAGAGAGAGAGAGAAAGGGGAACAGATAGAGAGTGAGAGAGAGACAGGGGAACAGAGAGAGAAAGAGAGAGACAGGGGAACAGAGAGAGAGACAGAGAGAGGGGAACAGAGAGAGAGAGAGAGAGACAGGGGAACAGAGAGAGAGAGAGACAGGGGAACAGAGAGAGAGAGAGAGACAGGGGAACAGAGAGAGAGAGAGAGACAGGGGAACAGATAGAGAGAGAGAGAGACAGGGGAACAGATAGAGAGAGGGAGAGACAGGGGAACAGAGAGAGAGAGAGACAGGGGAACGGATGGAGAGAGAGAGAGACAGGGGAACGGATAGAGAGAGATAGAGATAGAGGAACAGATAGAGAGAGAGAGAGAGACAGGGGAACAGAGACAGAGAGAGAGAGAGTCAGGGGAACAGAGACAGAGAGAGAGAGAGACAGGGGAACAGATAGAGAGAGAGAGAGACAGGCGAACAGATAGAGAGAGGGAGAGAGAGGGGAACAGATAGAGAGAGAGAGACAGGGAAACAGAGAGAGAGAGAGAGAGACAGGGGAACAGATAGATAGAGAGAGAGAGAGACAGGGGAACGGATAGAGAGAGAGAGAGACAGGGGAATGGATAGAGAGAGATAGAGGAACAGATAGAGAGAGTGAGAGACAGGGGAACAGAGACAGAGAGAGAGAGACAAGGGAACAGATAGAGAGAGAGAGACAGGGGAACAGACAGAGAGAGAGAGAGACAGGGGAATGGATAGAGAGAGAGAGAGACAGGGGAATGGACAGAGAGAGAGAGAGAGACAGGGGAATGGATAGAGAGAGAGAGAGGAACAGATAGAGAGAGAGAGAGACAGGGGAACTGATAGAGAGAGAAAGAGACAGGGGAACAGAGAGAGAGAGAGAGACAGGGGAACGGATGGAGAGAGAGAGACAGGGGAACGGATAGAGAGAGAGAGAGACAGGGGAACGGGTAGAGAGAGAGAGACAGGGGAACAGAGAGAGAGGGAGAGAGACAGGGGAACAGAGAGAGAGGGAGAGAGACAGGGGAATGGACAGAGAGAGAGACAGGGGAACAGATAGAGAGAGAGACAGGGGAACAGGGAGAGAGAGAGAAAGGGGAACAGATGGAGAGTGAGAGAGAGACAGGGGAACAGAGAGAGAGAGAGACGAGGAACAGAGAGAGAGACAGAGAGAGGGGAACAGAGAGAGAGAGAGAGAGAGAGGGGAACAGAGAGAGAGAGAGACAGGGGAACAGAGAGAGAGAGAGAGAGACAGGGGAACAGAGAGAGAGAGAGACAGGGGAACAGATAGAGAGAGAGAGAGACAGGGGAATGGATAGAGAGAGAGAGAGACAGGGGAACGGATAGAGAGAGAGACAGGGGAACAGATAGAGAGAGAGACAGGGGAACAGAGAGAGAGAGAGAAAGGGGAACAGATAGAGAGTGAGAGAGAGACAGGGGAACAGAGAGAGAAAGAGAGAGACAGGGGAACAGAGAGAGAGACAGAGAGAGGGGAACAGAGAGAGAGAGAGAGAGACAGGGGAACAGAGAGAGAGAGAGACAGGGGAACAGAGAGAGAGAGAGAGACAGGGGAACAGAGAGAGAGAGAGAGACAGGGGAACAGATAGAGAGAGAGAGAGACAGGGGAACAGATAGAGAGAGGGAGAGACAGGGGAACAGAGAGAGAGAGAGAGACAGGGGAACGGATAGAGAGAGAGAGAGACAGGGGAACGGATAGAGAGAGAGAGAGATAGAGGAACAGATAGAGAGAGAGAGAGAGACAGGGGAACAGAGACAGAGAGAGAGAGAGTCAGGGGAACAGATAGAGAGGGAGAGAGACAGGGGAACAGAGAGAGAGAGAGAGAGAGACAGGGGAATGGATAGAGAGAGAGAGACAGGGGAATTGATAGAGAGAGAGAGAGAGACAGGGGAATGGATAGAGAGAGAGAGGAACAGATAGAGAGACAGAGAGAGAGACAGGGGAACAGATAGAGAGAGAGAGAGAGACAGGGGAACAGATAGAGAGAGAGAGACAGGGGAACGGATAGATAGAGAGAGAGAGACAGGGGAACGGATAGAGAGAGAGACAGGGGAACAAATAGAGAGAGAGAGACAGGGGAACAGATAGAGAGAGAGAGAGAGACAGGGGAACAGAGAGAGAGAGAGAGAGAGACAGGGGAACGGATAGAGAGAGAGAGACAGGGGAATGGATAGAGAGAGAGAGAGACAGGGGAACGGATAGAGAGAGAGAGAGGAACTGATAGAGAGAGAGAGAGACAGGGGAACAGATAGAGAGAGAGAGACAGGGGAACAGATAGAGAGAGAGAGGGACAGGGGAACAGAGAGAGAGAGAGAGAGAGACAGGGGAATGGATAGATAGAGAGAGAGAGAGACAGGTGAATGGATAGAGAGAGAGAGAGACAGGGTAACGGATAGAGAGAGACAGGGGAACAGAGAGAGAGGGAGAGAGAGACATGGGAATGGGTAGAGAGAGAGAGAGACAGGGGAATAGATAGAGAGAGAGAGAGACAGTGGAATGGACAGAGAGACAGGGGAACAGATAGAGAGAGAGACAGGGGAACAGGGAGAGAGAGAGAAAGGGGAACAGATAGAGAGTGAGAGAGAGACAGGGGAACAGAGAGAGAGAGAGATGGGGAACAGAGAGAGAGACAGAGAGAGGGGAACAGAGAGAGAGAGAGAGAGAGACAGGGGAACAGAGAGAGAGAGAGAGAGGGGAACAGAGAGAGAGAGAGAGAGACAGGGGAATGGATAGAGAGAGAGAGAGACAGGGGAATGGATAGAGAGAGAGACAGGGGAACAGATAGAGAGAGAGACAGGGGAACAGAGAGAGAGAGAGAAAGGGGAACAGATAGAGAGTGAGAGAGAGACAGGGGAACAGAGAGAGAAAGAGAGAGACAGGGGAACAGAGAGAGAGACAGAGTGAGGGGAACAGAGAGAGAGAGAGAGAGAGACAGGGGAACACAGAGAGAGAGACAGGGGAACAGAGAGAGAGAGAGAGACAGGTGAACAGAGAGAGAGAGAGAGACAGGGGAACAGATAGAGAGAGAGAGAGACAGGGGAACAGATAGAGAGAGGGAGAGACAGGGGAACAGAGAGAGAGAGAGACAGGGGAACGGATAGAGAGAGAGAGAGGAACTGATAGAGAGAGAGAGAGACAGGGGAACAGATAGAGAGAGAGAGACAGGGGAACAGATAGAGAGAGAGAGGGACAGGGGAACAGAGAGAGAGAGAGAGAGACAGGGGAATGGATAGATAGAGAGAGAGAGAGACAGGTGAATGGATAGAGAGAGAGAGAGACAGGGTAACGGATAGAGAGAGACAGGGGAACAGAGAGAGAGGGAGAGAGAGACAGGGGAACGGGTAGAGAGAGAGAGAGACAGGGGAATAGATAGAGAGAGAGAGAGACAGTGGAATGGACAGAGAGAGAGACAGGGGAACAGATAGAGAGTGAGAGAGAGACAGGGGAACAGAGAGAGAGAGAGATGGGGAACAGAGAGAGAGACAGAGAGAGGGGAACAGAGAGAGAGAGAGAGACAGGGGAACAGAGAGAGAGAGAGACAGGGGAACAGAGAGAGAGAGAGAGAGACAGGGGAATGGATAGAGAGAGAGAGAGACAGGGGAATGGATAGAGAGAGAGACAGGGGAACAGATAGAGAGAGAGACAGGGGAACAGAGAGAGAGAGAGAAAGGGGAACAGATAGAGAGTGAGAGAGAGACAGGGGAACAGAGAGATAAAGAGAGAGACAGGGGAACAGAGAGAGAGACAGAGAGAGGGGAACAGAGAGAGAGAGAGAGAGACAGGGGAACACAGAGAGAGAGAGACAGGGGAACAGAGAGAGAGAGAGAGACAGGGGAACAGAGAGAGAGAGAGAGACAGGGGAACAGATAGAGAGAGAGAGAGACAGGGTAACGGATAGAGAGAGAGAGAGATAGAGGAACAGATAGAGAGAGAGAGAGAGACAGGGGAACAGAGACAGAGAGAGAGAGAGTCAGGGGAACAGAGACAGAGAGAGAGAGAGACAGGGGAACAGATAGAGAGAGAGAGAGACAGGGGAACAGATAGAGAGAGAGAGACAGGGGAACAGAGAGAGAGAGAGAGAGAGAGACAGGGGAACAGAGAGAGAGAGAGAGACAGGGGAACAGGGAGAGAGAGAGAGAGACAGGGGAACGGATAGAGAGAGAGAGAGACAGGGGAATGGATAGAGAGAGAGAGAGACAGGGGAATGGATAGAGAGAGAGAGAGACAGGGGAACAGAGAGAGAGAGAGAGAGAGACAGGGGAACAGATAGAGAGAGGGAGAGAGAGGGGAACAGATGGAGAGAGAGAGACAGGGGAACAGAGAGAGAGAGAGAGACAGGGGAACAGATAGAGAGAGAGAGAGACAGGGGAACGGATAGAGAGAGAGAGAGACAGGGGAATGGATAGAGAGAGATAGAGGAACAGATAGAGAGAGAGAGAGACAGGGGAACAGAGACAGAGAGAGAGAGACAAGGGAACAGATAGAAAGAGAGAGACAGGGGAACAGACAGAGAGAGAGAGAGACAGGGGAATGGATAGAGAGAGAGAGAGACAGGGGAATGGATAGAGAGAGAGAGAGAGACAGGGGAATGGATAGAGAGAGAGAGAGGAACAGATAGAGAGAGAGAGAGACAGGGGAACTGATAGAGAGAGAAAGAGACAGGGGAACAGAGAGAGAGAGAGAGACAGGGGAACGGATGGAGAGAGAGAGACAGGGGAACGGATAGAGAGAGAGAGACAGGGGAACGGGTAGAGAGAGAGAGACAGGGGAACGGGGAGAGAGAGAGAGAGAGACAGGGGAACAGAGAGAGAGAGAGACAGGGGAACAGAGAGAGAGGGAGAGAGACAGGGGAATGGACAGAGAGAGAGACAGGGGAACAGATAGAGAGAGAGACAGGGGAACAGGGAGAGAGAGAGAAAGGGGAACAGATAGAGAGTGAGAGAGAGACAGGGGAACAGAGAGAGAGAGAGACGGGGAACAGAGAGAGAGACAGAGAGAGGGGAACAGAGAGAGAGAGAGAGAGAGACAGGGGAACAGAGAGAGAGAGAGACAGGGGAACAGAGAGAGATGAGAGAGACAGGGGAACAGAGAGAGAGAGAGACAGGGGAACAGATAGAGAGAGAGAGAGACAGGGGAATGGATAGAGAGAGAGAGAGACAGGGGAACAGATAGAGAGAGAGACAGGGGAACAGAGAGAGAGAGAGAAAGGGGAACAGATAGAGAGTGAGAGAGAGACAGGGGAACAGAGAGAGAAAGAGAGAGACAGGGGAACAGAGAGAGAGACAGAGAGAGGGGAACAGAGAGAGAGAGAGAGAGACAGGGGAACAGAGAGAGAGAGAGACAGGGGAACAGAGAGAGAGAGAGAGACAGGGGAACAGATAGAGAGAGAGAGAGACAGGGGAACAGATAGAGAGAGGGAGAGACAGGGGAACAGAGAGAGAGAGAGACAGGGGAACGGATAGAGAGAGAGAGAGACAGGGGAACGGATAGAGAGAGAGAGAGATAGAGGAACAGATGGAGAGAGAGAGAGAGACAGGGGAACAGAGACAGAGAGAGAGAGAGTCAGGGGAACAGATAGAGAGGGAGAGAGACAGGGGAACAGAGAGAGAGAGAGAGAGAGACAGGGGAATGGACAGAGAGAGAGAGGAACAGATAGAGAGAGAGAGAGAGACAGGGGAACAGATAGAGAGAGAGAGAGAGACAGGGGAACAGATAGAGAGAGAGAGACAGGGGAACGGATAGATAGAGAGAGAGAGACAGGGGAACGGATAGAGAGAGAGACAGGGGAACAGATAGAGAGAGAGAGACAGGGGAACAGATAGAGAGAGAGAGAGAGACAGGGGAACAGAGAGAGAGAGAGAGATAGAGACAGGGGAACGGATGGAGAGAGAGAGACAGGGGAATGGATAGAGAGAGAGAGAGACAGGGGAACGGATAGAGAGAGAGAGAGGAACTGATAGAGAGAGAGAGAGACAGGGGAACAGATAGAGAGAGAGAGACAGGGGAACAGATAGAGAGAGAGAGGGACAGGGGAACAGAGAGAGAGAGAGAGAGACAGGGGAACGGATAGATAGAGAGAGAGAGAGACAGGTGAATGGATAGAGAGAGAGAGAGACAGGGTAACGGATAGAGAGAGACAGGGGAACAGAGAGAGAGTGAGAGAGAGACAGGGGAACGGGTAGAGAGAGAGAGAGACAGGGGAATAGATAGAGAGAGAGAGAGAGACAGGGGAACAGAGAGAGAGAGAGAGAGACAGGGGAACAGGGAGAGAGAGAGAGAGAGACAGGGGAACGGATAGAGAGAGAGAGAGACAGGGGAATGGATAGAGAGAGAGAGAGACAGGGGAATGGATAGAGAGAGAGAGAGAGAGGGGAACAGAGAGAGAGAGAGAGAGAGACAGGGGAACAGATAGAGAGAGAGAGAGACAGGGGAACAGATAGAGAGAGGGAGAGACGGGAACAGAGAGAGAGAGAGACTAGGAAACAGATAGAGAGAGAGAGAGACAGGGGAACGGATAGAGAGAGAGAGAGACAGGGGAACGGATAGAGAGAGAGACAGATAGAGGAACAGATAGAGAGAGAGAGAGAGACAGGGGAACAGAGACAGAGAGAGAGAGAGACAGGGGGACAGATAGAGAGAGAGAGAGACAGGGGAACAGATAGAGAGAGAGAGACAGGGGAACAGAGAGAGATAGAGACAGGGGAACAGAGAGAGAGAGACAGGGGAACAGAGAGAGAGAGAGAGAGACAGGGGAACAGAGAGAGAGAGCGACAGTGGAACAGAGAGAGAGAGACAGGGGAACAGAGAGAGAGAGAGTTACAGGGGAACAGATAGAGAGAGAGAGAGAGCGGAATAGATAGAGAGAGAGAGACAGGGGAACAGAGAGAGAGAGAGACAGGGGAACAGATAGAGAGAGAGAGAGAGACAGGGGAACGGATATAGAGAGATAGAGGAATAGATAGAGAGTGAGAGAGAGACAGGGGAACAGAGACAGAGAGAGAGAGACAGGGGAACAGATAGAGAGAGAGAGAGACAGGGGAACGGATAGAGAGAGATAGAGGAACAGATGGAGAGAGAGAGAGACAGGGGAACAGAGACAGAGAGAGAGAGACAGGGGAACAGATAGAGAGAGAGAGAGACAGGGGAACGGATAGAGAGAGATAGAGGAACAGATAGAGAGAGAGAGAGAGACAGGGGAACAGAGACAGAGAGAGAGAGACAAGGGAACAGATAGAGAGAGAGAGACAGGGGAACAGATAGAGAGAGAGAGAGACAGGGGAATGGATAGAGAGAGAGAGAGACAGGGGAATGGATAGAGAGAGAGAGAGAGACAGGGGAATGGATAGAGAGAGAGAGAGGAACAGATAGAGAGAGAGAGAGACAGGGGAACTGATAGAGAGAGAAAGAGACAGGGGAACAGAGAGAGAGAGAGAGACAGGGGAACGGATGGAGGGAGAGAGACAGGGGAACGGATAGAGAGAGAGAGAGACAGGGGAACGGGTAGAGTGAGAGAGACAGGGGAACGGGTGGAGAGAGAGAGACGGGGAACGGGGAGAGTGAGAGAGAGACAGGGGAATAGATAGAGAGAGAGAGAGACAGGGGAACAGAGAGAGAGAGAGAGAGACAGGGGAACAGAGAGAGAGAGAGACAGGGGACCAGAGAGAGAGAGAGAGAGACAGGGGAATGGATAGAGAGAGAGAGAGACAGGGGAATGGATAGAGAGAGAGACAGAGGAACAGATAGAGAGAGAGACAGGTGAACAGAGAGAGAGAGAGAAAGGGGAACAGATAGAGAGTGAGAGAGAGACAGGGGAACAGAGAGAGAGAGAGAGACAGGGGAACAGAGAGAGAGACAGAGACAGGGGAACAGAGAGAGAGAGAGAGAGAGAGACAGGGGAACAGAGAGAGAGAGAGACAGGGGAACAGACAGAGAGAGAGAGAGAGACAGGGGAACAGAGAGAGAGAGAGAGACAGGGGAACAGATAGAGAGGGAGAGAGACAGGGGAATGGACAGAGAGAGAGAGAGACAGGGGAATGGATCGAGAGAGAGACAGGGGAACAGATAGAGAGAGAGACAGAGGAACAGAGAGAGAGAGACAGGGGAATGGATAGAGAGAGAGAGACAGGGGAATGGATAGAGAGAGAGAGACAGGGGAATTGATAGAGAGAGAGACAAGGGAACAGAAAGAGAGAGAGAGAGACAGAGGAACAGAGAGAGAGAGAGAGAGACAGGGGAATGGATAGAGAGAGAGAGAGACAGGGCGATGGATAGAGAGAGAGAGAGAGAGACAGGGGAATGGATAGAGAGAGAGAGAGAGAGACAGGGGAACAGAGAGAGAGAGAGAGACAGGGGAACAGAGACAGAGAGAGAGACAGGGGAATTGATAGAGAGAGAGAGACAGGGGAATGGATAGAGAGAGAGAGAGAGACAGGGGAACACATAGAGAGAGAGAGACAGGGGAACGGATCGATAGAGAGAGAGAGACAGGGGAACAGATAGAGAGAGAGAGACAGGGGAACAGATAGAGAGAGAGAGAGAGACAGGGGAACAGAGAGAGAGAGAGAGATAGAGACAGGGGAACGGATGGAGAGAGAGAGACAGGGGAATGGATAGAGAGACAGAGAGAGACAGGGGAACGGATAGAGAGAGAGAGAGGAACTGATAGAGAGAGAGAGAGACAGGGGAACAGATAGAGAGAGAGAGACAGGGGAACAGATAGAGAGAGAGAGGGACAGGGGAACAGAGAGAGAGAGAGAGAGACAGGGGAACGGATAGATAGAGAGAGAGAGAGACAGGTGAATGGATAGAGAGAGAGAGAGACAGGGTAACGGATAGAGAGAGACAGGGGAACAGAGAGAGAGTGAGAGAGAGACAGGGGAACGGGTAGAGAGAGAGAGAGACAGGGGAATAGATAGAGAGAGAGAGAGACAGGGGAACAGAGAGAGAGAGAGAGAGACAGGGGAACAGGGAGAGAGAGAGAGAGAGACAGGGGAACGGATAGAGAGAGAGAGAGACAGGGGAATGGATAGAGAGAGAGAGAGACAGGGGAATGGATAGAGAGAGAGAGAGACAGGGGAACAGAGAGAGAGAGAGAGACAGGGGAACAGATAGAGAGAGAGAGAGACAGGGGAACAGATAGAGAGAGGGAGAGACGGGAACAGAGAGAGAGAGAGACTAGGAAACAGATAGAGAGAGAGAGAGACAGGGGAACGGATAGAGAGAGAGAGAGACAGGGGAACGGATAGAGAGAGAGACAGATAGAGGAACAGATAGAGAGAGAGAGAGAGACAGGGGAACAGAGACAGAGAGAGAGAGAGACAGGGGAACAGATAGAGAGAGAGAGAGACAGGGGAACAGATAGAGAGAGAGAGACAGGGGAACAGAGAGAGATAGAGACAGGGGAACAGAGAGAGAGAGACAGGGGAACAGAGAGAGAGAGAGAGAGACAGGGGAACAGAGAGAGAGAGCGACAGTGGAACAGAGAGAGAGAGACAGGGGAACAGAGAGAGAGAGAGAGACAGGGGAACAGATAGAGAGAGAGAGAGAGAGCGGAACAGATAGAGAGAGAGAGACAGGGGAACAGAGAGAGAGAGAGACAGGGGAACAGATAGAGAGAGAGAGAGAGACAGGGGAACGGATAGAGAGAGATAGAGGAATAGATAGAGAGTGAGAGAGAGACAGGGGAACAGAGACAGAGAGAGAGAGACAGGGGAACAGATAGAGAGAGAGAGAGACAGGGGAACGGATAGAGAGAGATAGAGGAACAGATAGAGAGAGAGAGAGAGACAGGGGAACAGAGACAGAGAGAGAGAGACAGGGGAACAGATAGAGAGAGAGAGAGACAGGGGAACGGATAGAGAGAGATAGAGGAACAGATAGAGAGAGAGAGAGAGACAGGGGAACAGAGACAGAGAGAGACAAGGGAACAGATAGAGAGAGAGAGACAGGGGAACAGATAGAGAGAGAGAGAGAGACAGGGGAATGGATAGAGAGAGAGAGAGACAGGGGAATGGATAGAGAGAGAGAGAGAGACAGGGGAATGGATAGAGAGAGAGAGAGGAACAGATAGAGAGAGAGAGAGACAGGGGAACTGATAGAGAGAGAAAGAGACAGGGGAACAGAGAGAGAGAGAGAGACAGGGGAACGGATGGAGGGAGAGAGACAGGGGAACGGATAGAGAGAGAGAGAGAGACAGGGGAACAGAGAGAGAGAGAGACAAGGGAACAGATAGAGAGAGAGAGAGAGACAGGGGAATAGATAGAGAGAGAGAGAGACAGGGGAACAGAGAGAGAGAGAGAGAGACAGGGGAACAGAGAGAGAGAGAGACGGGACCAGAGAGAGAGAGAGAGAGACAGGGGAATGGATAGAGAGAGAGACAGAGGAACAGATAGAGAGAGAGACAGGTGAACAGAGAGAGAGAGAGAAAGGGGAACAGATAGAGAGTGAGAGAGAGACAGGGGAACAGAGAGAGAGAGAGAGACAGGGGAACAGAGAGAGAGAGAGAGACAGGGGAACAGAGAGAGAGAGAGAGAGAGAGACAGGGGAACAGAGAGAGAGAGAGACAGGGGAACAGAGAGAGAGAGAGAGACAGGGGAACAGAGAGAGAGAGAGAGACAGGGGAACAGATAGAGAGGGAGAGAGACAGGGGAATGGATAGAGAGAGAGAGAGACAGGGGAATGGATAGAGAGAGAGACAGGGGAACAGATAGAGAGAGAGACAGGGGAACAGAGAGAGAGAGACAGGGGAATGGATAGAGAGAGAGAGACAGGGGAATGGATAGAGAGAGAGAGACAGGGGAATTGATAGAGAGAGAGACAAGGGAACAGAAAGAGAGAGAGAGAGACAGAGGAACAGAGAGAGAGAGAGAGAGAGACAGGGGAATGGATAGAGAGAGAGAGAGACAGGGGGATGGATAGAGAGAGAGAGACAGGGGAACAGAGAGAGCGAGAGAGAGACAGGGGAATGGATTGAGAGAGAGAGAGACAGGGGAATGGATAGAGAGAGAGAGAGACAGGGGAATGGATAGAGAGAGAGAGACAGGGGAACAGAGAGAGAGAGAGAGACAGGGGAATGGAAAGAGAGAGAGAGAGAGACAGGGGAATGGATAGAGAGAGAGAGACAGGGGAATTGATAGAGAGAGAGACAAGGGAACAGAAAGAGAGAGAGAGAGACAGGGGAACAGATAGAGAGAGAGAGACAGGGGAACAGAGAGAGAGAGAGAGACAGGGGAACAGAGAGAGAGAGAGACAGGGGAACAGAGAGAGAGAGAGAGAGACAGGGGAATGGATAGAGAGAGAGAGACCAGGGAATTGATAGAGAGAGAGAGAGACAGGAGAATGGATAGAGAGAGAGAGGAACAGATACAGAGAGAGAGAGAGACAGGGGAACAGATAGAGAGAGAGAGAGAGACAGGGGAACGGATAGAGAGAGAGAGAGAGACAGGGGAACGGATAGAGAGAGAGAGACAGGGGAATGGATAGAGAGAGAGAGAGACAGGGGAACAGATAGAGAGAGAGAGAGAGACAGGGGAACAGAGAGAGAGAGAGAGAGAGAGACAGGGGAACGGATAGAGAGAGAGAGACAGGGGAATGGATAGAGAGAGAGAGAGACAGGGGATCGGATAGAGAGAGAGAGACAGGGGAACAGATAGAGAGAGAGAGGGACAGGGGAACAGAGAGAGAGAGAGAGAGACAGGGGAACGGATAGATAGAGAGAGAGAGAGACAGGGGAATGGATAGAGAGAGAGAGAGACAGGGGAATGGATAGAGAGAGAGAGAGACAGGGTAACAGATTGAGAGAGACAGGGGAACAGAGAGAGAGTGAGAGAGAGACAGGGGAACGGGTAGAGAGAGAGACAGGGGAATAGATAGAGAGAGAGAGAGACAGGGGAACAGAGAGAGAGAGAGAGAGAGAGGAACAGAGAGAGAGAGAGAGAGACAGGGGAACAGATAGAGAGAGAGAGAGAGACAGGGGAATGGATAGAGAGAGAGAGAGAGACAGGGGAATGGATAGAGAGAGAGAGACAGGGGAACAGAGAGAGAGAGAGACAGGGGAACAGATAGAGAGAGAGAGAGACAGGGGAACAGATAGAGAGAGGGAGAGACAGGGGAACAGAGAGAGAGAGAGACTCGGAAACAGATAGAGAGAGAGAGAGACAGGGGAACGGATAGAGAGAGAGAGAGACAGGGGAACGGATAGAGAGAGAGACAGATCGAGGAACAGATACAGAGAGAGAGAGACAGGGGAACTGATAGAGAGAGAGTGAGAGAGACAGGGGAACAGAGAGAGAGAGAGACAGGTGAACAGATAGAGAGAGAGAGAGACAGGGGAACAGAGAGAGAGAGAGAGACAGGGGAACAGAGAGAGAGAGACAGGGGAACAGAGAGAGAGAGAGAGACAGGGGAACAGATAGAGAGAGAGAGAGAGGGGAACAGATAGAGAGAGAGAGACAGGGGAACAGAGAGAGAGAGAGACAGGGGAACAGATAGAGAGAGAGAGAGAGACAGGGGAACGGATAGAGAGAGAGAGAGACAGGGGAACGGATAGAGAGAGATAGAGGAACAGATAGAGAGAGAGAGAGACAGGGGAACAGAGACAGAGAGAGAGAGACAAGGGAACAGATAGAGAGAGAGAGACAGGGGAACAGATAGAGAGAGAGAGAGAGACAGGGGAATGGATAGAGAGAGAGAGAGACAGGGGAATGGATAGAGAGAGAGAGAGAGACAGGGGAATGGATAGAGAGAGAGAGAGGAACAGATAGAGAGAGATTGAGACAGGGGAACTGATAGAGAGAGAGAGAGAGAGGGGAACAGATAGAGAGAGAGAGACAGGGGAACAGAGAGAGAGAGAGACAGGGGAACAGATAGAGAGAGAGAGAGAGACAGGGGAACGGATAGAGAGAGAGAGAGACAGGGGAACGGATAGAGAGAGATGGAGGAACAGATAGAGAGAGAGAGAGACAGGGGAACAGAGACAGAGAGAGAGAGACAAGGGAACAGATAGAGAGAGAGAGACAGGGGAACAGATAGAGAGAGAGAGAGAGACAGGGGAATGGATAGAGAGAGAGAGAGACAGGGGAATGGATAGAGAGAGAGAGAGAGACAGGGGAATGGATAGAGAGAGAGAGAGGAACAGATAGAGAGAGATTGAGACAGGGGAACTGATAGAGAGAGAAAGAGACAGGGGAACAGAGAGAGAGAGAGAGAGAGACAGGGGAACGGATAGAGAGAGAGAGACAGGGGAACGGATAGAGAGAGAGAGAGACAGGGGAACGGGCAGAGAGAGAGAGACAGGGGAACGGGGAGAGAGAGAGAGGGACAGGGGAATAGATAGAGAGAGAGAGAGACAGGGGAACAGAGAGAGAGAGAGAGAGACCGGGGAACAGAGAGAGAGAGAGACAGGGGAACAGAGAGAGAGAGAGAGAGACAGGGGAATGGATAGAGAGAGAGAGAGACAGGGGAATGGATGGAGAGAGAGACAGGGGAACAGATGGAGAGAGAGACAGGGGAACAGAGAGAGAGAGAGAAAGGGGAACAGATAGAGAGTGAGAGAGAGACAGGGAAACAGAGAGAGAGAGAGAGACAGGGGAACAGAGAGAGAGACAGAGAGAGGGGAACAGAGAGAGAGAGAGAGAGACAGGGGAACAGAGAGAGAGAGAGACAGGGGAACAGAGAGAGAGAGAGAGAGACAGGAGAACAGAGAGAGAGAGAGAGACAGGGGAACAGATAGAGAGAGAGAGAGACAGGGGAATGAATAGAGAGAGAGAGAGACAGGGGAATGGATAGAGAGAGAGACAGGGGAACAGATAGAGAGAGAGACAGGGGAACAGAGAGAGAGAGAGAAAGGGGAACAGATAGAGAGAGACAGGGGAACAAAGAGAGAGAGAGAGAGAGAGACAGGGGAACAGAGAGAGAGACAGAGAGAGGGGAACAGAGAGAGAGAGAGAGAGAGACAGGGGAACAGAGAGAGAGAGAGACAGGGGAACAGAGAGAGAGAGAGAGAGACAGGGGAACAGATAGAGAGAGGGAGAGACAGGGGAACAGAGAGAGAGAGAGACAGGGGAACGGATAGAGAGAGAGAGAGACAGGGGAACGGATAGAGAGAGAGAGAGATAGAGGAACAGATAGAGAGAGAGAGAGACAGGGGAACAGAGACAGAGAGAGAGAGAGAAAGGGGAACAGATAGAGAGAGAGAGACAGGGGAACAGATAGAGAGAGAGAGAGACAGGGGAATGGATAGAGAGAGAGAGAGACAGGGGAATGGATAGAGAGAGAGAGAGACAGGGGAATGGATCGAGAGAGAGAGATAGAGGAACAGATAGAGAGAGAGAGAGAGAGACAGGGGAACAGAGACAGAGAGAGAGAGAGAGACAGGGGAACAGATAGAGAGAGAGAGAGACAGGGGAACAGATAGAGAGAGAGAGACAGGGGAACAGATAGAGAGAGAGAGAGACAGGGGAATGGATAGAGAGAGAGAGAGACAGGGGAATGGATAGAGAGAGAGAGAGACAGGGGAATGGATAGAGAGAGAATGAGACAGGGGAATGGATAGAGAGAGAGACAGGGGAACAGAGAGAAAGAGAGAGACAGTGGAACAGATAGAGAGAGAGAGAGAGACAGGGGAACAGATAGAGAGAGAGAGACAGGGGAACAGAGAGAGAGAGAGACAGGGGAACAGATAGAGAGAGAGAGAGAGACAGGGGAACGGATAGAGAGAGAGAGAGACAGGGGAACGGATGGAGAGAGATAGAGGAACAGACAGAGAGAGAGAGAGAGACAGGGGAACAGAGACAGAGAGAGAGAGACAAGGGAACAGATAGAGAGAGAGAGACAGGGGAATGGATAGAGAGAGAGAGAGACAGGGGAATGGATAGAGAGAGAGAGAGAGACAGGGGAATGGATAGAGAGAGAGAGAGAGAGGAACAGATAGAGAGAGAGAGAGACAGGGGAACAGAAAGAGAGAGAGAGACAGGGGAACAGATAGAGAGAGAAAGAGACAGGCAACAGAGAGAGAGAGACAGGGGAACAGATAGAGAGAGAGAGAGAGACAGGGGAATGGATAGAGAGAGAGAGACAGGGGAATGGATAGAGAGAGAGCGAGAGACAGGGAAATGGATATAGAGAGAGAGGAACAGATGGAGAGAGAGAGAGAGACAGGGGAACAGATAGAGAGAGAGAGACAGGGGAACGGATAGAGAGAGAGACAGGGGAACGGATAGAGAGAGAGAGAGAGGCAGGGGAACGGATAGAGAGAGAGAGAGGAACGGGAACGTATTGAGAGAGAGAGGAACAGATAGAGAGAGAGAGAGACAGTGGAACAGATAGAGAGAGAGAGAGACAGGGGAACAGATAGAGAGAGAGAGAGACAGGGGAACAGAGAGAGAGAGAGAGAGAGACAGGGAAACTGATAGAGAGAGAGAGACAGGGGAACAGATAGAGAGAGAGAGAGACAGGGGAACAGAGAGAGAGAGAGAGAGAGACAGGGAAACTGATAGAGAGAGAGAGACAGGGGAACAGATAGAGAGAGAGACAGGGGAACAGAGAGAGAGAGAGAGACAGGGGAACGGATAGAGAGAGAGAGAGAGACAGGGAAACAGATAGAGAGAGAGAGACAGGGGAACGGATAGAGAGAGAGAGAGACAGGGGAACAGATAGAGAGAGAGACAGGGGAACAGAGAGAGAGAGAGAAAGGGGAACAGATGGAGAGAGATAGAGGAACAGACAGAGAGAGAGAGAGAGACAGGGGAACAGAGACAGAGAGAGAAAGACAAGGGAACAGATAGAGAGAGAGAGACAGGGGAATGGATAGAGAGAGAGAGAGACAGGGGAATGGATAGAGAGAGAGAGAGAGACAGGGGAATGGATAGAGAGAGAGAGAGGAACAGATAGAGAGAGAGAGAGACAGGGGAACAGAAAGAGAGAGAGAGACAGGGGAACAGATAGAGAGAGAAAGAGACAGGCAACAGAGAGAGAGAGACAGGGGAACAGATAGAGAGAGAGAGAGAGACAGGGGAATGGATAGAGAGAGAGAGACAGGGGAATGGATAGAGAGAGAGCGAGAGACAGGGAAATGGATATAGAGAGAGAGGAACAGATGGAGAGAGAGAGAGAGACAGGGGAACAGATAGAGAGAGAGAGACAGGGGAACGGATAGAGAGAGAGAGAGGAACGGGAACGGATAGAGAGAGAGAGGAACAGATAGAGAGAGAGAGAGACAGTGGAACAGATAGAGGGAGAGAGACAGGGGAACGGATAGAGAGAGAGAGACAGGGGAACAGATAGAGAGAGAGACAGGGGAACAGAGAGAGAGAGAGAGACAGGGGAACGGATAGAGAGAGAGAGACAGGGAAACAGATAGAGAGAGAGAGACAGGGGAACGGATAGAGAGAGAGAGACAGGGGAACGGATAGAGAGAGAGAGAGACAGGGGAACGGGTAGAGAGAGAGAGACAGGGGAACGGGGAGAGAGAGAGAGAGACAGGGGAACAGAGAGAGAGAGAGAGAGACAGGGGAACAGAGAGAGAGAGAGAGAGACAGGGGAACAGAGAGAGAGAGACAGGGGAACAGAGAGAGAGAGAGAGACAGGGGAATGGATAGAGAGAGAGAGATACAGGGGAATGCATAGAGAGAGAGACAGGGGAACAGATAGAGAGAGAGACAGGGGAACAGAGAGAGAGAGAGAAAGGGGAACAGATAGAGAGTGAGAGAGAGACAGGGGAACAGAGAGAGAGAGAGAGACAGGGGAACAGAGAGAGAGACAGAGAGAGGGGAACAGAGAGAGAGAGAGAGAGAGACAGGGGAACAGAGAGAGAGAGAGACAGGGGAACAGAGAGAGAGAGAGAGAGACAGGGGAACAGAGAGAGAGAGAGAGACAGGGGAACAGATAGAGAGAGAGACAGGGGAACAGATAGAGAGAGGGAGAGACAGGGGAACAGAGAGAGAGAGAGACAGGGGAACGGATAGAGAGAGAGAGAGACAGGGGAACGGATAGAGAGAGAGAGAGAGAAACAGATAGAGAGAGAGAGAGAGACAGGGGAACAGAGACAGAGAGAGAGAGAGACAGGGGAACAGAGACAGAGAGAGAGAGAGAGAGACAGGGGAACAGATAGAGAGAGAGAGAGACAGGGGAACAGATAGAGAGAGAGAGAGACAGGGGAACAGATAGAGAGAGAGAGAGACAGGGGAATGGATAGAGAGAGAGAGAGACAGGGGAATGGATAGAGAGAGAGAGGAGCAGGTAGAGAGAGAGAGAGACAGGGGAACGGGTAGAGAGAGAGAGAGACAGGGGAACGGGTAGAGAGAGAGAGAGACAGGGGAATAGAGAGATAGAGAGAGACAGGGGAACGAATACAGAGAGCGAGAGAGAGACAGGGGAACGGGTAGAGAGAGAGAGGGAGAGACAGGGGAACGGGTCGAGAGAGAGAGAGAGACAGGGGAACGGGTAGAGAGAGAGAGAGAGAGAGACGGGGAACGGATGGAGAGAGAGAGAGAGAGACAGGGTAACAGAGAGAGAGAGAGAGACAGGGGAACAGAGAGAGAGAGAGAGACAGGGGAACAGGGAGAGAGAGAGAGACAGGGGAACGGATAGAGAGAGAGAGAGAGACAGGGGAACAGATAGAGAGAGAGAGAGACAGGGGAACAGAGAGAGAGAGAGACAGGGGAACAGATAGAGAGAGAGAGAGAGACAGGGGAACAGAGAGAGAGAGAGACAGGGGAACAGAGAGAGAGAGAGAGACAGGGGAACGGATAGAGAGAGAGAGAGACAAGGAAACAGATAGAGAGAGAGAGAGACAGGGGAATGGATAGAGAGAGAGAGAGACAGGGGAACAGAGAGAGAGAGAGAGAGACAGGGGAACAGATAGAGAGAGAGACAGGGGAACAGATATAGAGAGGGAGAGACAGGGGAACGGATAGAGAGAGAGAGAGACAAGGAAACAGATAGAGAGAGAGAGAGACAGGGGAACGGATAGAGAGAGAGAGAGACAGGGGAACGGATAGAGAGAGAGATAGAGGAACAGATAGAGAGAGTGAGAGAGACAGGGGAACAGAGACAGAGAGAGAGAGAGAGAGGGGAACAGATAGAGAGAGAGAGAGACAGGTGAACAGATAGAGAGAGAGAGAGACAGGGGAACAGAGAGAGAGAGAGACAGGGGAACAGATAGAGAGAGAGAGAGACAGGGGAACAGAGAGAGAGAGAGACAGGGGAACAGAGAGAGAGAGAGAGACAGGGGAACAGAGAGAGAGAGCGACAGGGGAACAGAGAGAGAGAGAGACAGGGGAACAGAGAGAGAGAGAGAGAGACAGGGGAACAGATAGAGAGAGAGACAGGGGAACAGATGGACAGAGAGAGACAGGGGAACAGAGAGAGACAGAGACAGGGGAACAGATAGAGAGAGAGAGAGACAGGGGAACGGATAGAGAGAGAGAGACAGGGGAACGGATAGAGAGAGATAGAGGAACAGATGGAGAGAGAGAGAGAGACAGGGGAACAGAGACAGAGAGAGAGAGACAAGGGAACAGATAGAGAGAGAGAGAGACAGGGGAACAGATAGAGAGAGAGAGAGACAGGGGAATGGATAGAGAGAGAGAGAGACAGGGGAATGGATAGAGAGAGAGAGAGAGACAGGGGAACAGATAGAGAGAGAGAGAGACAGGGGAACAGAGAGAGAGAGACAGTGGAACAGATAGAGAGAGAGAGAGACAGGGGAATGGATAGAGAGAGAGAGAGGAACAGATAGAGAGAGAGAGAGACAGGGGAACAGATAGAGAGAGAGAGAGACAGGGGAACAGAGAGAGAGAGACAGTGGAACAGATAGAGAGAGAGAGAGACAGGGGAATGGATAGAGAGAGAGAGACAGGGGAATGGATAGAGAGAGAGCGAGAGACAGGGGAATGGATAGAGAGAGAGAGGAACAGATAGAGAGAGAGAGAGAGACAGGGGAACAGATAGAGAGAGAGAGACAGGGGAACGGATAGAGAGAGAGAGAGAGAGGCAGGGGAACGGATAGAGAGAGAGAGAGGAACGGGAACGGATAGAGAGAGAGAGAGGAACAGATAGAGAGAGAGAGAGACAGGGGAACAGATAGAGAGAGAGAGACAGGGGAACAGATAGAGAGAGAGAGAGAGACAGGGGAACAGAGAGAGAGAGAGAGAGAGACAGGGGAACGGATAGAGAGAGAGAGACAGGGGAACAGAGAGAGAGAGCGACAGGGGAACAGAGAGAGAGAGAGAAAGGGGAACAGATAGAGAGTGAGAGAGAGACAGGGGAACAGATAGAGAGTGAGAGAGAGACAGGGGAACGGATAGAGAGAGAGAGACAGGGGAACAGAGAGAGAGAGAGAGAGGGGAACAGATAGAGAGTGAGCGAGAGACAGGGGAACAGAAAGAGGGAGAGAGACAGGGGAACAGAGAGAGAGAGAGACAGGGGAACGGATAGAGATAGAGACAGACAGGGGAACGGATAGAGAGAGAGAGAGATAGAGGAACAGATAGAGAGAGAGAGAGAGACAGGGGAACGGATAGAGAGAGAGAGAGACAGGGGAACGGATAGAGAGAGAGAGAGATAGAGGAACAGATAGAGAGAGAGAGAGAGAGACAGGGGAACATAGACAGAGAGAGAGAGAGACAGGGGAACAGATAGAGAGAGAGAGAGACAGGGGAACAGATAGAGAGAGAGAGAGACAGGGGAACAGATAGAGAGAGAGAGAGACAGGGGAACAGATAGAGAGAGAGAGAGAGAGAGACAGGGGAATGGATAGAGAGAGAAAGAGACAGGGGAACGGGTCGAGAGAGAGAGAGAGAGAGACAGGGGAACGGGTCGAGAGAGAGAGAGAGAGAGACAGGGGAACGGGTAGAGAGAGAGAGAGAGACAGGGGAACGGGTAGAGAGAGAGAGAGAGAGAGACAGGGGAACGGGTAGAGAGAGAGAGAGAGAGAGACGGGGAACGGATGGAGAGAGAGAGAGAGACAGGGGAACAGAGAGAGAGAGACAGGGGAACGGATAGAGAGAGAGAGAGAGAGGCAGGGGAACGGATGGAGAGAGAGAGAGAGGAACGGGAACGGATAGAGAGAGAGAGAGGAACAGATAGAGAGAGAGAGAGACAGGGGAACAGATAGAGAGAGAGAGACAGGGGAACAGATAGAGAGAGAGAGAGAGACAGGGGAACAGAGAGAGAGAGAGAGAGAGACAGGGGAACGGATAGAGAGAGAGAGACAGGGGAACAGATAGAGAGAGAGAGAGACAGCGGAACAGAGAGAGAGAGAGACAGGGGAACAGAGAGAGAGAGAGAGACAGGGGAACGGATAGAGAGAGAGAGAGACAGGGGAATGGATAGAGAGAGAGAGACAGGGGAACAGATAGAGAGAGAGAGACAGGGGAACAGATACAGAGAGAGAGAGAGACAGGGGTACAGAGAGAGAGAGAGAGAGAGACAGGGGAACGGATAGAGAGAGAGAGACAGGGGAACAGATAGAGAGAGAGAGAGACAGGGGAACAGAGAGAGAGAGAGACAGGGGAACAGAGAGAGAGAGAGAGACAGGGGAACGGATAGATAGAGAGAGAGAGAGACAGGGGCATGGATAGAGAGAGAGAGAGACAGGGGAATGGATAGAGAGAGAGAGAGACAGGGGAACAGAGAGAGAGAGAGAGACAGGGGAACAGATAGAGAGAGAGGGACAGGGGAACAGATAGAGAGAGGGAGAGACAGGGGAACAGAGAGAGAGAGAGAGACAAGGAAACAGATAGAGAGAGTGAGAGACAGGGGAACGGATAGAGAGAGAGAGAGACAGGGGAACGGATAGAGAGAGAGAGAAATAGAGGAACAGATAGAGGGAGAGAGAGAGACATGGGAACAGATAGACAGAGAGAGAGACAGGGGAACAGATAGAGAGAGAGAGACAGGGGAACAGAGAGAGAGAGAGACAGGGGAACAGAGAGAGAGAGAGAGACAGGGGAACAGAGAGAGAGAGCGACAGGGGAACAGAGAGAGAGAGACAGGGGAACAGAGAGAGGGAGAGAGACAGGGGAACAGATAGAGAGAGAGAGACAGGGGAATAGAGGGAGAGAGAGACAGGGGAACAGATAGAGAGAGAGAGAGAGACAGGGGAACAGATAGAGAGAGAGAGACAGGGGAATAGAGGGAGAGAGAGACAGGGGAACAGATAGAGAGAGAGAGAGACAGGGGAATGGATAGAGAGAGAGAGACAGGGGAACGGATAGAGAGAGATAGAGGAACAGATAGAGAGAGAGAGAGAGACAGGGTAACAGAGACAGAGAGAGAGAGACAAGGGAACAGATAGAGAGAGAGAGAGACAGGGGAACAGATAGAGAGAGAGAGAGACAGGGGAATGGATAGAGAGAGAGAGAGACAGGGGAATGGATAGAGAGAGAGAGAGAGACAGGGGAATGGATAGAGAGAGAGAGAGACAGGGGAACAGATAGAGAGAGAGAGACCGGGGAACGGATAGAGAGAGAAAGAGGAACGGGAACGGATAGAGAGAGAGAGAGGAACAGATAGAGAGAGAGAGAGACACGGGAACAGATAGAGAGAGAGAGACAGGGGAACAGACAGAGAGAGAGAGAGAGACAGGGGCACAGAGAGAGAGAGAGAAAGACAGGGGAACGGATAGAGAGAGAGAGACAGGGGAACAGATAGAGAGAGAGAGACAGGGTAACAGAGAGAGAGAGAGAAAGGGGAACAGATAGAGAGTGAGCGAGAGACAGGGGAACAGATAGAGGGAGAGAAACAGGGGAACGGATAGAGAGAGAGAGAGACAGGGAAACAGATAGAGAGAGAGAGACAGGGGAACGGATAGAGAGAGAGAGACAGGGGAACGGATAGAGAGAGAGACAGGGGAACGGGTAGAGAGAGAGAGAGACAGGGGAACAGATAGAGAGAGAGAGAGATAGAGGAACAGATAGAGAGAGAGAGAGAGACAGGGGAACAGAGACAGAGAGAGAGAGAGACAGGGGAACAGATAGAGAGAGAGAGAGAGAGAGAGAGAGAGGGGAACAGATAGAGAGAGAGAGAGACAGGGGAACAGAGAGAGAGAGAGACAGGGGAACAGATAGAGAGAGAGAGCGACAGGGGAACAGAGAGGGAGAGAGAGAGCGACAGGGGAACAGAGAGAGAGAGACAGGGGAACAGATAGAGAGAGAGAGAGAGACAGGGGAACGGATAGAGAGAGAGAGACAGGGGAACGGATAGAGAGAGATGGAGGAACAGATAGAGAGAGAGAGAGAGACAGGGGAACAGAGACAGAGAGAGAGAGACAAGGGAACAGATAGAGAGAGAGAGACAGGGGAACAGATAGAGAGAGAGAGAGACAGGGGAACAGAGAGAGAGAGACAGGGGAATGGATAGAGAGAGAGCGAGAGACAGGGGAATGGATAGAGAGAGAGAGGTACAGATTGAGAGAGAGAGAGAGACAGGTGAACAGATAGAGAGAGAGAGACAGGGGAACGGATAGAGAGAGAGAGAGAGAGGCAGGGGAACGGATAGAGAGAGAGAGAGGAACGGGAACGGATAGAGAGAGAGAGAGGAACAGATAGAGAGAGAGAGAGACAGGGGAACAGATAGAGAGAGAGAGACAGGGGAACAGATAGAGAGAGAGAGAGAGACAGGGGTACAGAGAGAGAGAGAGAGAGAGAGACAGGGGAACGGATAGAGAGAGAGAGACAGGGGAACAGAGAGAGAGAGAGACAGGGGAACAGATAGAGAGAGAGAGAGACAGGGGAACAGAGAGAGAGAGAGAGACAGGGGAACAGAGAGAGAGAGAGAGAGACAGGGGAACAGAGAGAGAGAGAGACAGGGGAACAGATAGAGAGAGAGAGACAGGGGAACAGAGGGAGAGAGAGACAGGGGAACAGATAGAGAGAGAGAGAGACAGGGGAACGGATAGAGAGAGAGAGACAGGGGAACGGATAGAGAGAGATAGAGGAACAGATAGAGAGAGAGAGAGAGACAGGGGAACAGAGACAGAGAGAGAGAGACAAGGGAACAGATATAGAGAGAGAGAGACAGGGGAACAGATAGAGAGAGAGAGAGAGACAGGGGAATGGATAGAGAGAGAGAGAGACAGGGGAATGGATAGAGAGAGAGAGAGAGAGGGGAATGGATAGAGAGAGAGAGAGAGACAGGGGAATGGATAGAGAGGGAGAGAGGAACAGATAGAGAGAGAGAGACAGGGGAACAGATAGAGAGAGAGAGACAGGGGAACGGATAGAGAGAGAGAGAGAGGCAGGGGAACGGATAGAGAGAGAAAGAGGAACGGGAACGGATAGAGAGAGAGAGAGACACGGGAACAGATAGAGAGAGAGAGACAGGGGAACGGATAGAGAGAGAGAGACAGGGGAACGGATAGAGAGAGAGAGACAGGGGAACGGGTGGAGAGAGAGAGAGACAGGGGAACGGATAGAGAGAGAGAGAGAGAGAGAGAGGGGAACAGATAGAGAGAGAGAGAGACAGGGGAACAGAGAGAGAGAGAGACAGGGGAACAGATAGAGAGAGAGAGCGACAGGGGAACAGAGAGAGAGAGAGACAGGGGAACAGAGAGAGAGAGAGAGACAGGGGAACAGAGAGAGAGAGAGAGACAGGGGAACAGAGAGAGAGAGAGAGACAGGGGAACAGATAGAGAGAGAGGGAGAGACAGGGGAACAGATAGAGAGAGAGAGACAGGGGAACAGAGAGAGAGAGAGAGACAGGGGAACAGATAGAGAGAGAGAGAGACAGGGGAACGGATAGAGAGAGAGAGACAGGGGAACAGAGAGAGAGAGATGGAGGAACAGATAGAGAGAGAGAGAGAGACAGGGGAACAGAGACAGAGAGAGAGAGACAAGGGAACAGATAGAGAGAGAGAGAGACAGGGGAACAGAGAGAGAGAGACAGGGGAACAGATAGAGAGAGAGAGAGACAGGGGAATGGAGAGAGAGAGAGAGACAGGGGAATGGATAGAGAGAGAGCGAGAGACAGGGGAATGGATAGAGAGAGAGAGGTACAGATTGAGAGAGAGAGAGAGACAGGGGAACGGATAGAGAGAGAGAGAGAGAGGCAGGGTAACGGATAGAGAGAGAGAGAGAGGCAGGTGAACGGATAGAGAGAGAGGAACAGATAGAGAGAGAGAGAGACACGGGAACAGATAGAGAGAGAGAGACAGGGGAACGGATAGAGAGAGAGAGACAGGGGAACGGATAGAGAGAGAGAAACAGGGGAACAGATAGAGAGAGAGACAGGGGAACAGGGAGAGAGAGAGAAAGGGGAACAGACAGAGAGTGAGAGAGAGACAGGGGAACAGATAGAGGGAGAGAGACAGGGGAACGGAAAGAGAGAGAGAGAGAGGGGAACAGAGAGAGAGAGAGAGAGAGAGGGGGACAGAGAGAGAGAGAGAGAGACAGGGGAACAGAGAGAGAGAGAGACAGGGGAACAGATAGAGAGAGAGAGACAGGGGAACAGAGGGAGAGAGAGACAGGGGAACAGATAGAGAGAGAGAGAGACAGGGGAACGGATAGAGAGAGAGAGACAGGGGAACGGACAGAGAGAGATAGAGGAACAGATAGAGAGAGAGTGAGAGACAGGGGAACAGAGACAGAGAGAGAGAGACAAGGGAACAGATAGAGAGAGAGAGAGACAGGGGAACAGATAGAGAGAGAGGGAGAGACAGGGGAATGGATAGAGAGAGAGAGAGACAGGGGAATGGATAGAGAGAGAGAGAGAGACAGGGGAATGGATAGAGAGAGAGAGAGGAACAGATAGAGAGAGAGAGACAGGGGAACAGATAGAGAGAGAGAGACAGGGGAACGGATAGAGAGAGAGAGAGAGGCAGGGGAATGGATAGAGAGAGAGAGACAGGGGAACAGATAGAGAGAGAGAGAGAGACAGGGGAACAGAGAGAGAGAGAGAAAGACAGGGGAACGGATAGAGAGAGAGAGACAGGGGAACAGATAGAGAGAGAGACAGGGGAACAGAGAGAGAGAGAGAAAGGGGAACAGAGAGAGAGTGAGAGAGAGACAGGGGAACAGATAGAGGGACAGAGACACGGGAACGGATAGAGAGAGAGAGAGAGACAGGGGAACAGAGACAGAGAGAGAGAGAGACAGGGGAACAGATAGAGAGAGAGAGAGAGAGAGAGGGGAACAGATAGAGAGAGAGAGAGACAGGGGAACAGAGAGAGAGAGAGACAGGGGAACAGAGAGAGAGAGAGAGAGACAGGGGAACAGAGAGAGAGAGAGAGACAGGGGAACAGAGAGAGAGAGAGAGACAGGGGAACAGAGAGAGAGAGAGAGACAGGGGAACAGATAGAGAGAGAGCGAGAGACAGGGGAACCGATAGAGAGAGAGAGACAGGGGAACAGAGAGAGAGAGAGACAGGGGAACAGATAGAGAGAGAGACAGGGGAACAGAGAGAGAGAGAGAGACAGGGGAACAGAGAGAGAGAGAGAGACAGGGGAACAGAGAGAGAGAGAGAGACAGGGGAACAGATAGAGAGAGAGAGAGAGAGACAGGGGAACAGATAGAGAGAGAGAGCGACAGGGGAACAGAGAGAGAGAGAGACAGGGGAACAGAGAGAGAGAGAGAGACAGGGGAACAGAGAGAGAGAGAGAGACAGGGGAACAGATAGAGAGAGAGGGAGAGACAGGGGAACCGATAGAGAGAGAGAGACAGGGGAACAGAGAGAGAGAGAGACAGGGGAACAGATAGAGAGAGAGACAGGGGAACAGAGAGAGAGAGAGAGACAGGGGAACAGAGAGAGAGAGAGAGACAGGGGAACAGAGAGAGAGAGAGAGACAGGGGAACAGAGAGAGAGAGAGAGACAGGGGAACAGATAGAGAGAGAGGGAGAGACAGGGGAACAGATAGAGAGAGAGAGACAGGGGAACAGAGAGAGAGAGAGACAGGGGAACAGATAGAGAGAGAGAGACAGGGGAACGGATAGAGAGAGAGAGAGGAACAGATAGAGAGAGAGAGAGACACGGGAACAGATAGAGAGAGAGAGACAGGGGAATAGAGGGAGAGAGAGACAGGGGAACAGATCGAGAGAGAGAGAGACAGGGGAACGGATAGAGAGCGAGAGACAGGGGAACGGATAGAGAGAGATAGAGGAACAGATAGAGAGAGAGAGAGAGACAGGGGAACAGAGACAGAGAGAGAGAGACAAGGGAACAGATAGAGAGAGAGAGAGACAGGGGAACAGATAGAGAGAGAGAGAGACAGGGGAATGGATAGAGAGAGAGAGAGACAGGGGAATGGATAGAGAGAGAGAGAGAGACAGGGGAATGGATCGAGAGAGAGAGAGGAACAGATAGAGAGAGAGAGACAGGGGAACAGATAGAGAGAGAGAGACCGGGGAACGGATAGAGAGAGAGAGAGAGGCAGGGGAACGGATAGAGAGAGAAAGAGGAACGGGAACGAATAGAGAGAGAGAGAGGAACAGATAGAGAGAGAGAGAGACACAGGAACAGATAGAGAGAGAGAGACAGGGGAACAGATAGAGAGAGAGAGAGAGACAGGGGCACAGAGAGAGAGAGAGAAAGACAGGGAAACGGATAGAGAGAGAGAGACAGGGGAACAGATAGAGAGAGAGAGACAGGGGAACAGAGAGAGAGAGAGAAAGGGGAACAGATAGAGAGTGAGCGAGAGACAGGGGAACAGATAGAGGGAGAGAGACACGGGAACGGATAGAGAGAGAGAGAGACAGGGAAACAGATAGAGAGAGAGAGACAGGGGAACGGATAGAGAGAGAGAGACAGGGGAACGGATAGAGAGAGAGACAGGGGAACGGGTAGAGAGAGAGAGAGACAGGGGAACGGATAGAGAGAGAGAGAGATAGAGGAACAGATAGAGTGAGAGAGAGAGACAGGGGAACAGAGACAGAGAGAGAGAGAGACAGGGGAACAGATAGAGAGAGAGAGAGGGGAACAGATAGAGAGAGAGAGAGACAGGGGAACAGAGAGAGAGAGAGACAGGGGAACAGATAGAGAGAGAGAGCGACAGGGGAACAGAGAGAGAGAGAGAGCGACAGGGGAACAGAGAGAGAGAGAGAGACAGGGGAACAGATAGAGAGAGAGAGAGAGACAGGGGAACGGATAGAGAGAGAGAGACAGGGGAACGGATAGAGAGAGAGAGAGAGAGGCAGGGGAACGGATAGAGAGAGAGAGAGGAACGGGAACGGATAGAGAGAGAGAGAGGAACAGATAGAGAGAGAGAGAGACAGGGGAACAGATAGAGAGAGAGAGACAGGGGAACCGATAGAGAGAGAGAGAGAGACAGGGGTACAGAGAGAGAGAGAGAGAGAGACAGGGGAACGGATAGAGAGAGAGAGACAGGGGAACAGATAGAGAGAGAGAGAGACAGGGGAACAGAGAGAGAGAGAGACAGGGGAACAGATAGAGAGAGAGAGAGACAGGGGAACAGAGAGAGAGAGAGAGACAGGTGAACAGAGAGAGAGAGACAGGGGAACAGAGAGAGAGAGAGACAGGGGAACAGATAGAGAGAGAGAGACAGGGGAACAGAGGGAGAGAGAGACAGGGGAACGGATAGAGAGAGAGAGACAGGGGAACGGATAGAGAGAGATAGAGGAACAGATAGAGAGAGAGAGAGAGACAGGGGAACAGAGACAGAGAGAGAGAGACAAGGGAACAGATAGAGAGAGAGAGAGACAGGGGAACAGAGAGAGAGAGACAGGGGAACAGATAGAGAGAGAGAGAGACAGGGGAATGGATAGAGAGCGAGAGACAGGGGAATGGATAGAGAGAGAGAGGTACAGATTGAGAGAGAGAGAGAGACAGGGGAACAGATCGAGAGAGAGAGACAGGGGAACGGATAGAGAGAGAGAGAGGCAGGGGAACGGGTAGAGAGAGAGAGAGACAGGGGAACAGATAGAGAGAGAGAGACAGGGGAACAGATAGAGAGAGAGAGACAGGGGAACAGATAGAGAGAGAGAGAGACAGGGGTACAGAGAGAGAGAGAGAGAGAGAGACAGGGGAACGGATAGAGAGAGAGAGACAGGGGAACAGATAGAGAGAGAGACAGGGGAACAGAGAGAGAGAGAGAAAGGGGAACAGATAGAGAGTGAGAGAGAGACAGGGGAACAGATAGAGGGAGAGAGACAGGGGAACGGATAGAGAGAGAGAGAGAGGGGAACAGAGAGAGAGAGAGAGGGGAACAGAGAGAGAGAGAGAGAGAGACAGGGGAACAGAGAGAGAGAGAGACAGGGGAACAGAGAGAGAGAGACAGGGGAACAGATAGAGAGAGAGAGAGACAGGGGAACAGATAGAGAGAGGGAGAGACAGGGGAACAGAGAGAGAGAGAGACAGGGGAACGGATAGAGAGAGAGAGAGACAGGGGAACGGATCGAGAGAGAGAGAGAGACAGGGGAATGGATAGAGAGATAGAGAGACAGGGGAATGGATAGAGAGAGAGTGAGACAGGGGAATGGATAGAGAGAGAAAGAGACAGGGGAATGGATAGAGAGAGAGAGAGGAACAGGTAGAGAGAGAGAGAGACAGGGGAACGGGTAGAGAGAGAGAGAGACAGGGGAACGGGTAGAGAGAGAGAGAGACAGGGGAATAGAGAGAGAGAGAGAGAGACAGGGGAACGGGTAGAGAGTGAGAGACAGGGGAACGAATACAGAGAGCGAGAGAGAGACAGGGGTACGGGTAGAGAGAGAGAGAGACAGGGGAACGGGTAGAGAGAGAGAGGGTGAGACAGGGGAACGGGTAGAGAGAGAGAGAGAGAGACAGGGGAACGGGTAGAGAGAGAGAGAGAGAGACAGGGGAACGGGTCGAGAGAGAGAGAGAGAGAGACGGGGAACGGATGGAGAGAGAGAGAGAGACAGGGGAACGGGTAGAGAGAGAGAGGGAGAGACAGGGGAACGGGTAGAGAGAGAGAGGGAGAGACAGGGGAACGGGTAGAGAGAGAGAGGGAGAGACAGGGGAACGGGTGGAGAGAGAGAGAGACAGGGGAACGGGTAGAGAGAGAGAGAGAGAGACGGGGAACGGATGGAGAGAGAGAGAGAGACGGGAACAGAGAGAGAGAGAGACAGGGGAACAGAGAGAGAGAGAGAGACAGGGGAACAGGGAGAGAGAGAGAGAGACAGGGGAACGGATAGAGAGAGAGAGAGAGACAGGGGAACAGATAGAGAGAGAGAGAGACAGGGGAACAGAGAGAGAGAGAGACAGGGGAACAGATGGAGAGAGAGAGAGACAGGGTAACAGATAGAGAGAGACAGGGGAACAGAGAGAGAGAGAGAAAGGGGAACAGATAGAGAGTGAGAGAGAGACAGGGGAACGGATAGAGAGAGAGAGAGACAGGGGAATAGATGGAGAGAGAGAGAGACAGGGGAACAGAGAGAGAGAGAGAGAGACAGGGGAACAGGGAGAGAGATAGAGAAACAGGGGAACGGATAGAGAGAGAGAGAGACAGGGGAATGGATAGAGAGAGAGAGAGACAGGGGAATGGATAGAGAGAGAGAGAGACAGGGGAACAGAGAGAGAGAGAGAGAGAGACAGGGGAACAGATATAGAGAGAGAGAGACAGGGGAACAGATAGAGAGAGGGAGAGACAGGGGAACAGAGAGAGAGAGAGACAAGGAAACAGATAGAGAGAGAGAGAGAGACAGGGGAACGGATAGAGAGAGAGAGAGACAGGGGAACGGATAGAGAGAGAGAGAGAGAGAGAGACAGGGGAACAGATAGAGAGAGAGAGAGAGACAGGGGAACAGATAGAGAGAGAGAGAGAGACAGGGGAACAGAGAGAGAGAGAGAGACAGGGGAACAGAGAGAGAGAGAGACAGGGGAACAGATAGAGAGAGAGAGAGAGAGAGATAGGGGAACAGATAGTGAGAGAGAGACAGGGGAACAGAGGGAGAGAGAGACAGGGGAACAGATAGAGAGAGAGAGAGACAGGGGAACGGATAGAGAGAGAGAGACAGGGGAACCGATAGAGAGAGATAGAGGAACAGATGGAGAGAGAGAGAGAGACAGGGGAACAGAGACAGAGAGAGAGAGACAAGGGAACAGATAGAGAGAGAGAGATACAGGGGAACAGATAGAGAGAGAGAGAGACAGGGGAACAGAGAGAGAGAGGGAGAGACAGGGGAACAGAGAGAGAGAGAGACAAGGAAACAGATAGAGAGAGAGAGAGAGACAGGGGAACGGATAGAGAGAGAGAGAGACAGGGGAACGGATAGAGAGAGAGAGAGATAGAGGAACAGATAGAGAGAGAGAGAGAGACAGGGGAACAGATAGAGAGAGAGAGAGAGACAAGGGAACAGATAGAGAGAGAGAGAGAGACAGGGGAACAGATGGAGAGAGAGAGAGACAGGGGAACAGATGGAGAGAGAGAGAGACAGGGGAACAGAGAGAGAGAGAGAGAGACAGGGGTACAGAGAGAGAGAGAGAGAGACAGGGGAACAGGGAGAGAGATAGAGAAACAGGGGAACGGATAGAGAGAGAGAGAGACAGGGGAATGGATAGAGAGAGAGAGAGAGACAGGGGAATGGATAGAGAGAGAGAGAGACAGGGGAACAGAGAGAGAGAGAGAGAGAGACAGGGGAACAGATAGAGAGAGAGAGAGACAGGGGAACAGATAGAGAGAGGGAGAGACAGGGGAACAGAGAGAGAGAGAGACAAGGAAACAGATAGATAGAGAGAGAGAGACAGGGGAACGGATAGAGAGAGAGAGAGAGACAGGGGAACAGATAGAGAGAGAGAGAGAGACAGGGGAACAGATAGAGAGAGAGAGAGACAGGGGAACAGAGAGAGAGAGACAGGGGAACAGATAGAGAGAGAGAGAGACAGGGGAACAGAGAGAGAGAGAGACAGGGGAACAGAGAGAGAGAGAGAGAGACAGGGGAACAGAGAGAGAGAGCGACAGGGGAACAGAGAGAGAGAGAGACAGGGGAACAGAGAGAGAGAGAGAGAGACAGGGGAACAGAGAGAGAGAGAGAGACAGGGGAACAGATAGAGAGAGAGAGAGACAGGGGAACAGATAGTGAGAGAGAGACAGGGGAACAGAGGGAGTGAGAGACAGGGGAACAGATAGAGAGAGAGAGAGACAGGGGAACGGATAGAGAGAGAGAGACAGGGGAACGGATAGAGAGAGATAGAGGAACAGATAGAGACAGAGAGAGAGACAGGGGAACAGAGACAGAGAGAGAGAGAGACAAGGGAACAGATAGAGAGAGAGAGAGACAGGGGAACAGATAGAGAGAGAGAGAGACAGGGGAATGGATAGAGAGAGAGAGAGACAGGGGAATGGATAGAGAGAGAAAGAGACAGGGGAATGGATAGAGAGAGAGAGAGGAACAGATAGAGAGAGAGAGAGACAGGGGAACTGATAGAGAGAGAGACAAGGGAACAGAAAGGGAGAGAGAGACAGGGGAACAGAAAGAGAGAGAGAGAGACAGGGGAACAGAGAGAGAGAGACAGGGGAACAGATAGAGAGAGAGAGAGAGACAGGGGAATGGATAGAGAGAGAGAGACAGGGGAATGGATAGAGAGACAGAGGAACAGATAGAGAGAGAGAGAGAGACAGGGGAACAGATAGAGAGAGAGAGACAGGGGAACGGATAGAGAGAGAGAGACAGGGGAACGGGTAGAGAGAGAGAGAGAGACAGGGGAACAGAGAGAGAGAGAGACAGGGGAACAGATGGAGAGAGAGAGAGACAGGGTAACAGATAGAGAGAGACAGGGGAACAGAGAGAGAGAGAGAAAGGGGAACAGATAGAGAGTGAGAGAGAGACAGGGGAACGGGTAGAGAGAGAGAGAGACAGGGGAATAGATGGAGAGAGAGAGAGACAGGGGAACAGAGAGAGAGAGAGAGAGACAGGGGAACAGAGAGAGAGAGAGAGACAGGGGAACAGATAGAGAGAGAGGGAGAGACAGGGGAACAGATAGAGAGAGAGAGACAGGGGAACAGAGAGAGAGAGACAGGGGAACAGATAGAGAGAGAGAGAGAGACAGGGGAACAGATAGAGAGAGAGAGAGACAGGGGAACAGAGAGAGAGAGAGAGACAGGGGAACAGATAGAGAGAGAGAGAGAGAGAGAGACAGGGGAACAGATAGAGAGAGAGAGAGGAACAGATAGAGAGAGAGAGAGACAGGGGAATGGATAGAGAGAGCGAGAGACAGGGGAACAGATAGAGAGAGAGAGAGACAGGGGAACAGAGAGAGAGAGAGAGACAGGGGAACAGATAGAGATAGAGAGAGAGACAGGGGAACAGATAGAGAGAGAGAGAGACAGGGGAACAGAGAGAGAGAGAGAGAGACAGGGGAACAGAGAGAGAGAGAGAGACAGGGGAACAGAGAGAGAGAGAGAGAGACAGGGGAACAGAGAGAGAGAGAGAGACAGGGGAACAGAGAGAGAGAGAGACAGGGGAACGGATAGAGAGAGAGAGACAGGGGAACAGAGAGAGAGAGCGACAGGGGAACAGAGAGAGAGAGCGACAGGGGAACAGAGAGAGAGAGCGACAGGGGAACAGAGAGAGAGAGAGACAGGGGAACAGAGAGAGAGAGAGACAGAGGAACAGAGAGAGGGAGAGACAAGGGAACAGATCGAGAGAGAGAGAGAGACAGGGGAACGGATAGAGAGAGAGAGAGACAGGGGAACGGATGGAGAGAGATAGAGGAACAGATAGAGAGAGAGAGAGAGGGGAACAGAGACAGAGAGAGAGAGACAAGGGAACAGATAGAGAGAGAGAGACAGGGGAACAGATAGAGAGAGAGAGAGAGACAGGGGAACGGATAGAGAGAGATAGAGACAGGGGAATGGATAGAGAGAGAGAGAGACAGGGGAATGGATAGAGAGAGAGAGAGACAGGGGAATGGATAGAGAGAGAGAGAGGAACAGATCGAGAGAGAGAGAGACAGGGGTACTGATAGAGAGAGAGACAAGGGAACAGAAAGAGAGAGAGAGACAGGGGAACAGAAAGAGAGAGAGAGACAGGGGAACAGAGAGAGAGAGGCAGGGGAACAGATAGAGAGAGAGAGAGACAGGGGAATGGATAGAGAGAGAGAGACAGGGGAATGGATAGAGAGAGAGTGAGAGACAGGGGAATGGATAGAGAGAGAGAGGAACAGATAGAGAGAGAGAGAGAGACAGGGGAACAGATAGAGAGAGAGAGAGAGAGGCAGGGGAACGGATAGAGAGAGAGAGAGGAACGGGAACGGAAAAAGAGAGAGAGAGGAACAGATAGAGAGAGAGAGAGACAGGGGAACATATAGAGAGAGAGAGACAGGGGAACAGATAGAGAGAGAGAGAGAGACAGGGGAACAGAGAGAGAGAGAGAGAGAGACAGGGCAACGGATAGAGAAAGAGAGATAGGGGAACAGATAGAGAGAGACACAGGGGAACAGAGAGAGAGAGAAAAAGGGGAACAGATAAAGAGTGAGAGAGAGACAGGGGAACAGATAGAGGGAGAGAGACAGGGGAACGGATCGAGAGAGAGAGAGAGACAGGGAAACAGATAGAGAGAGAGAGACAGGGGAACGGATAGAGAGAGAGAGACAGGGGAACGGATAGAGAGAGAGAGACAGGGGAACGGGTAGAGAGAGAGAGACAGGGGAACGGGTAGAGAGAGAGAGAGACAGGGGAATAGATAGAGAGAGAGAGAGTCAGGGGAACAGAGAGAGAGAGACAGGGGAACAGAGAGAGAGAGAGACAGGGGAACAGAGAGAGAGAGACAGGGGAATGGATAGAGAGAGAGAGAGACAGGGGAATGGATAGAGAGAGAGACAGGGGAACAGATAGAGAGAGAGACAGGGGAACAGATAGAGAGAGAGACAGGGGAACAGATAGAGAGAGAGACAGGGGAACAGAGAGAGAGAGAGAAAGGGGAACAGATAGAGAGTGAGAGAGAGACAGGGGAACAGAGAGAGAGACAGGGGAACCGAGAGAGAGAGGGAGAGAGACAGGGGAACAGAGAGAGAGAGAGACAGGGGAACAGAGAGAGAGAGAGAGAGAGACAGGGGAACAGAGAGAGAGAGAGAGAGAGAGAGACAGGGGAACAGAGAGAGAGAGAGACAGGGGAACGGATAGAGAGAGAGAGAGACAGGGGAACGGATAGAGAGAGAGAGAGAGATAGAGGAACATATATAGAGAGAGAGAGAGACAGGGGAACAGAGAGAGAGAGAGACAAGGGAACAGATAGAGAGAGAGAGAGAGGCAGGGGAACGGATAGAGAGAGAGAGAGGAACGGGAACGGAAAAAGAGAGAGAGAGGAACAGATAGAGAGAGAGAGAGACAGGGGAACATATAGAGAGAGAGAGACAGGGGAACAGATAGAGAGAGAGAGAGAGACAGGGGAACAGAGAGAGAGAGAGAGAGAGACAGGGCAACGGATAGAGAGAGAAAAAGGGGAACAGATAAAGAGTGAGAGAGAGACAGGGGAACAGATAGAGGGAGAGAGACAGGGGAACGGATCGAGAGAGAGAGAGAGACAGGGAAACAGATAGAGAGAGAGAGACAGGGGAACGGATAGAGAGAGAGAGACAGGGGAACGGATAGAGAGAGAGAGACAGGGGAACGGGTAGAGAGAGAGAGACAGGGGAACGGGTAGAGAGAGAGAGAGACAGGGGAATAGATAGAGAGAGAGAGAGTCAGGGGAACAGAGAGAGAGAGACAGGGGAACAGAGAGAGAGAGAGACAGGGGAACAGAGAGAGAGAGACAGGGGAATGGATAGAGAGAGAGAGAGACAGGGGAATGGATAGAGAGAGAGACAGGGGAACAGATAGAGAGAGAGACAGGGGAACAGAGAGAGAGACAGGGGAACCGAGAGAGAGAGGGAGAGAGACAGGGGAACAGAGAGAGAGAGTGACAGGGGAACAGAGAGAGAGAGAGAGAGAGAGACAGGGGAACAGAGAGAGAGAGAGAGAGAGAGACAGGGGAACAGAGAGAGAGAGAGACAGGGGAACGGATAGAGAGAGAGAGAGACAGGGGAACGGATAGAGAGAGAGAGAGAGATAGAGGAACATATATAGAGAGAGAGAGAGACAGGGGAACAGAGAGAGAGAGAGACAAGGGAACAGATAGAGAGAGAGAGAGAGACAGGGGAACGGATAGAGAGAGAGAGACAGGGGAACGGATAGAGAGAGATAGAGGAACAGATAGAGAGTGAGAGAGAGACAGGGGAACAGAGAGAGAGAGGGGAACAGAGACAGAGAGAGAGAGACAAGGGAACAGATACAGAGAGAGACAGGGGAACAGATAGAGAGAGAGAGAGACAGGGGAACGGATAGAGAGAGAGAGAGACAGGGGAATGGATAGAGAGAGAGAGAGACAGGGGAATGGATAGAGAGAGAGAGAGACAGGGGAATGGATAGAGAGAGAGAGAGGAACAGATAGAGAGAGAGAGAGACAGGGGAACTGATAGAGAGAGAGACAAGGGAACAGAAAGAGAGAGAGAGAGACAGGGGAACAGATAGAGAGAGAGAGAGACAGGGGAATGGATAGAGAGAGAGTGAGACAGGGGAATCGATAGAGAGAGAAAGAGACAGGGGAATGGATAGATAGAGAGAGAGGAACAGGTCGAGAGAGAGAGAGACAGGGGAACGGGTAGAGAGAGAGAGAGACAGGGGAACGAATACAGAGAGCGAGAGAGAGACAGGGGAACGGGTAGAGAGAGAGAGAGACAGGGGAATAGAGAGAGAGAGAGAGACAGGGGAACGAATACAGAGAGCGAGAGAGAGACAGGGGAACGGGTAGAGAGAGAGAGAGACAGGGGAACGGGTAGAGAGAGAGAGAGAGAGAGACAGGGGAACGGGTAGAGAGAGAGAGGGAGAGACAGGGGAACGGGTCGAGAGAGAGAGAGAGACAGGGGAACGGGTAGAGAGAGAGAGAGAGACATGGGAACGGGTAGAGAGAGAGAGAGAGACAGGGGAACGGGTAGAGAGAGAGAGAGACGGGGAACGGATGGAGAGAGAGAGAGAGACAGGGGAACAGAGAGAGAGAGGGACAGGGGGACAGAGAGAGAGAGAGAGACAGGGGAACAGAGAGAGAGAGAGAGACAGGGGAACAGGGAGAGAGAGAGAGAGACAGGGGAACGGATAGAGAGAGAGAGAGACAGGGGAATGGATAGAGAGAGAGAGAGACAGGGGAATGGATAGAGAGAGAGAGAGAGACAGGGGAACAGAGAGAGAGAGAGAGAGACAGGGGAACAGATAGAGAGAGAGAGCGACAGGGGAATGGATAGAGAGAGAGTGAGATAGAGGAACAGATAGAGAGAGAGAGAGAGCGAGACAGGGGAACAGAGAGAGAGAGAGAGACAGGGGAACAGATAGAGAGAGAGAGAGAGACAGGGGAACAGATAGAGAGAGAGAGACAGGGGAACAGAGAGAGAGAGAGACAGGGGAACAGATAGAGAGAGAGAGAGAGACAGGGGAACGGATAGAGAGAGAGAGCGACAGGGGAACAGAGAGAGAGAGCGACAGGGGAACAGAGAGAGAGAGCGACAGGGGAACAGAGAGAGAGAGCGACAGGGGAACAGAGAGAGAGAGACAGGGGAACAGAGAGAGAGAGAGAGACAAGGGAACAGATAGAGAGAGATAGAGGAACAGATGGAGAGAGAGAGAGAGAGGGGAACAGAGGCAGAGTGAGAGAGACAGGGGAACAGATAGAGAGAGAGAGAGACAGGGGAATGGATAGAGAGAGAGAGAGACAGGGGAATGGATAGAGAGAGAGAGAGACAGGGGAATGGATGGAGAGAGAGAGAGACAGGGGAATGGATAGAGAGAGAGAGAGGAACAGATAGAGAGAGAGAGACAGGGGAACTGATAGAGAGAGAGAGAGACAGGGGAATGGATAGAGAGAGAGCGAGAGACAGGGGAATGGATAGAGAGAGCGAGGAACAGATAGAGAGAGAGAGAGACAGGGGAACAGATAGAGAGAGAGAGAGGAACAGATAGAGAGAGAGAGAGACAGGGGAACAGATGGAGAGAGAGAGAGAGAGACAGGGGAACAGAGAGAGAGAAAGAGAGACAGGGGAACGGATGGAGAGAGAGAGAGACAGGGAAACAGATAGAGAGAGAGAGACAGGGGAACGGATAGAGAGAGAGAGACAGGGGAACGGATAGAGAGAGAGGGACAGGGGAACGGGTAGAGAGAGAGAGAGACAGGGGAATAGATAGAGAGAGCGAGGAACAGATAGAGAGAGAGAGAGACAGGGGAACAGATAGAGAGAGAGAGAGGAACAGATAGAGAGAGAGAGAGACAGGGGAACAGATGGAGAGAGAGAGAGAGAGACAGGGGAACAGAGAGAGAGAAAGAGAGACAGGGGAACGGATGGAGAGAGAGAGAGACAGGGAAACAGATAGAGAGAGAGAGAGGAACAGATAGAGAGAGAGAGACAGGGGAATGGATAGAGAGAGAGAGAGACAGGGGAATGGATAGAGAGAGAGCGAGAGACAGGGGAATGGATAGAGAGAGCGAGGAACAGATAGAGAGAGAGAGAGACAGGGGAACAGATAGAGAGAGAGAGAGGAACAGATAGAGAGAGAGAGACAGGGGAATGGATAGAGAGAGAGAGAGACAGGGGAATGGATAGAGAGAGAGCGAGAGACAGGGGAATGGATAGAGAGAGCGAGGAACAGATAGAGAGAGAGAGAGACAGGGGAACAGATAGAGAGAGAGAGAGGAACAGATAGAGAGAGAGAGAGACAGGGGAACAGATGGAGAGAGAGAGAGAGAGACAGGGGAACAGAGAGAGAGAAAGAGAGACAGGGGAACGGATGGAGAGAGAGAGAGACAGGGAAACAGATAGAGAGAGAGAGACAGGGGAACGGATAGAGAGAGAGAGACAGGGGAACGGATAGAGAGAGAGGGACAGGGGAACGGGTAGAGAGAGAGAGAGACAGGGGAATAGATAGAGAGAGAGAGAGACAGGGGAACAGAGAGAGAGAGAGAGAGACAGGGGAACAGAGAGAGAGAGAGACAGGGGAACAGAGAGAGAGAGAGACAGGGGAACAGAGAGAGAGAGAGACAGGGACAGGGGAATGGATAGAGAGAGAAAGAGACAGGAGAATGGATAGAGAGAGAGACAGGGGAACAGAGAGAGAGAGAGAAAGGGGAACAGAGAGAGAGAGAGAAAGGGGAACAGATAGAGAGAGGGAGAGACAGGGGAACAGAGAGAGAGAGAGTGACAGGGGAACGGATAGAGAGAGAGAGAGACAGGGGAACGGATAGAGAGAGAGAGAGAGAGAGACAGGGGAACAGAGACAGAGAGAGACAGGGGAACGGGTAGAGAGAGAGAGAGACAGGGGAACAGATAGAGAGAGAGAGAGACAGGGGAATGGATAGAGAGAGAGAGAGACAGGGGAATGGATAGAGAGAGAGAGAGATAGAGGAACAGATAGAGAGAGAGAGAGAGAGACAGGGGAACAGATAGAGAGAGAGAGAGACAGGGGAATGGATAGAGAGAGAGTGAGACAGGGGAATGGATAGAGAGAGAAAGAGACAGGGGAATGGATAGAGAGAGAGAGAGGAACAGGTAGAGAGAGAGAGAGACAGGGGAACGGGTAGAGAGAGAGAGAGACAGGGGAACGAATACAAAGAGCGAGAGAGAGACAGGGGAACGGGTAGAGAGAGAGAGACAGGGGAACGGGTAGAGAGAGAGAGAGAGAGAGACAGGGGAACGGGTAGAGAGAGAGAGGAAGAGACAGGTGAACGGGTAGAGAGAGAGAGAGAGACAGGGGAACGGGTAGAGAGAGAGAGAGAGAGACGGGGAACGGATGGAGAGAGAGAGAGAGACAGGGGAATAGAGTGAGAGAGAGAATCAGGGGAACGGGTAGAGAGAGAGAGAGGGGAACGGAAAGAGTGAGAGAGAATGACAGGGGAACGGAGAGCGCGAGAGAGACTGGGGAACGGGTAGAGAGAGAGAGAGACAGCGGAACGGATAGAGAGAGAGAGAGATAGAGGAACAAATAGATAGAGAGAGAGAGACAGGGGAACAGATAGAGAGAGAGAGACAGGGGAACAGATAGAGAGAGAGAGAGACAGGGGAATGGATAGAGAGAGAGAGACAGGGGAACGGATAGAGAGAGAGAGAGACAGGGGAACGGATAGAGAGAGAGAGATAGAGGAACAGATAGAGAGAGAGAGAGAGAGACAGGGGAACAGAGACAGAGAGAGAGAGAGACAGGGGAACAGATAGAGAGAGAGAGAGACAGGGGAATGGATAGAGAGAGAGAGAGACAGGGGAATGGATAGAGAGAGAGAGAGACAGGGGAACGGATAGAGAGAGAGAGATTGAGGAACAGATAGAGAGAGAGAGAGAGAGACAGGGGAAGAGAGACAGAGAGATAGAGAGACAGGGGAACAGATAGAGAGAGAGAGAGACAGGGGAACAGATAGAGAGAGAGAGAGAGACAGGGGAACAGATAGAGCTAGAGAGAGAGACAGGGGAATGGATAGAGAGAGAGAGAGACAGGGGAATGGATAGAGAGAGAGTGAGACAGGGGAATGGATAGAGAGAGAAAGAGACAGTGGAATGGATAGACAGAGAGAGAGGAACAGGTAGAGAGAGAGAGACAGGGGAACGGGTAGAGAGAGAGAGAGACAGGGGAACGGGTAGAGAGAGAGAGAGAGAGACAGGGGAACGGGTAGAGAGAGAGAGAGACAGGGGAACGGGTAGAGAGAGAGAGAGAGACAGGGGAATAGAGAGAGAGAGAGAGACAGGGGAACGGGTAGAGAGAGAGAGACAGGGGAACGAATGCAGAGAGCGAGAGAGAGACAGGGGAACGGGTAGAGAGAGAGAGAGACAGGGGAACGGGTAGAGAGAGAGAGAGAGAGAGAGAGACAGGGGAACGGGTAGAGAGAGAGAGGGAGAGACAGGGGAACGGGTAGAGAGAGAGAGAGAGACAGGGGAACGGGTAGAGAGAGAGAGAGAGAGACATGGGAACGGGTAGAGAGAGAGAGAGAGAGACAGGGGAACGGGTAGAGAGAGAGAGAGAGAGAGACGGGGAACGGATGGAGAGAGAGAGAGAGACAGGGGAACGGGTAGAGAGAGAGAGAGAGAGAGAGACGGGGAACAGGGAGAGAGAGAGAGAGACAGGGGAACGGATAGAGAGAGAGAGAGACAGGGGAATGGATAGAGAGAGATAGAGACAGGGGAATGGATAGAGAGAGAGAGAGAGACAGGGGAACAGAGAGAGAGAGAGAGAGACAGGGGAACAGATAGAGAGAGAGAGAGACAGGGGAACGGATAGAGAGAGAGAGAGACAGGGGAACAGATAGAGAGAGAGAGAGACAGGGGAACAGAGAGAGAGAGAGAGACAGGGGAACAGATAGAGAGAGAGAGAGAGACAGGGGAACAGATAGAGAGAGAGAGAGACAGGGGAACAGAGAGAGAGAGAGAGAGACAGGGGAACAGAGAGAGAGAGAGAGACAGGGGAACAGAGAGAGAGAGAGAGAGACAGGGGAACAGAGAGAGAGAGACAGGGGAACGGATAGAGAGAGAGAGAGACAGGGGAACAGACAGAGAGAGCGACAGGGGAACAGAGAGAGAGAGCGACAGGGGAACAGAGAGAGAGAGCGACAGGGGAACAGAGAGAGAGAGAGACAGGGGAACAGAGAGAGAGAGAGACAGGGGAACAGAGAGAGAGAGAGACAAGGGAACAGATCGAGAGAGAGAGAGAGACAGGGGAACGGATAGAGAGAGAGAGAGACAGGGGAACGGATGGAGAGAGATAGAGGAACAGATAGAGAGAGAGAGAGAGAGGGGAACAGAGACAGAGAGAGAGAGACAAGGGAACAGATAGAGAGAGAGAGACAGGGGAACAGATAGAGAGAGAGAGAGACAGGGGAATGGATAGAGAGAGAGAGAGACAGGGGTATGGATAGAGAGAGAGAGAGACAGGGGAATGGATAGAGAGAGAGAGAGACAGGGGAATGGATCGAGAGAGAGAGAGGAACAGGTAGAGAGAGAGAGAGACAGGGGAATGGATAGAGAGAGAGAGAGACAGGGGAACAGAAAGAGAGAGAGAGAGACAGGGGAACAGATAGAGAGAGAGAGAGACAGGGGAATGGATAGAGAGAGAGAGAGGAACAGGTAGAGAGAGAGAGAGACAGGGGAACGGGTGGAGAGAGAGAGAGACAGGGGAACGAATACAGAGAGCGAGAGAGAGACAGGGGAACGGGTAGAGAGAGAGAGAGACAGGGGAATTGAGAGAGAGAGAGAGACAGGGGAACGAATACAGAGAGCGAGAGAGAGACAGGGGAACGAATGCAGAGAGAGAGGGAGAGACAGGGGAACGGGTAGAGAGAGAGAGAGACAGGGGAACGGGTCGAGAGAGAGGGAGAGACATGGGAACAGGTAGAGAGAGAGAGAGAGAGACAGGGGAACGGGTAGAGAGAGAGAGATAGAGACGGGGAACGGCTGGAGAGAGAGAGAGAGACGGGGAACAGAGAGAGAGAGAGGGGAACAGAGAGAGAGAGAGAGACAGGGGAACAGGGAGAGAGAGAGAGAGACAGGGGAACGGATAGAGAGAGAGAGAGACAGGGGAATGGATAGAGAGAGAGAGAGACAGGGGAACGGAGAGAGAGAGAGAGAGACAGGGGAACGGATAGAGAGAGAGAGAGACAGGGGAATGGATAGAGAGAGATAGAGACAGGGGAATGGATAGAGAGAGAGAGAGAGACAGGGGAACAGAGAGAGAGAGAGAGAGACAGGGGAACAGATAGAGAGAGGGAGAGACAGGGGAACAGAGAGAGAGAAAGACAAGGGAACAGATAGAGAGAGAGAGAGAGACAGGGGAACGGATAGAGAGAGAGAGAGACAGGGGAACAGATAGAGAGAGAGAGAGACAGGGGAACAGAGAGAGAGAGAGAGAGACAGGGGAACAGATGGAGAGAGAGAGAGAGACAGGGGAACAGATAGAGAGAGAGAGAGACAGGGGAACAGAGAGAGAGAGAGAGAGACAGGGGAACAGAGAGAGAGAGAGAGACAGGGGAACAGAGAGAGAGAGAGAGAGACAGGGGAACAGAGAGAGAGAGAGACAGGGGAACGGATAGAGAGAGAGAGAGACAGGGGAACAGAGAGAGAGAGAGCGACAGGGGAACAGAGAGAGAGAGCGACAGGGGAACAGAGAGAGAGAGCGACAGGGGAACAGAGAGAGAGAGAGACAGGGGAACAGAGAGAGAGAGAGACAGGGGAACAGAGAGAGAGAGAGACAAGGGAACAGATCGAGAGAGAGAGAGAGACAGGGGAACGGATAGAGAGAGAGAGAGACAGGGGAACGGATGGAGAGAGATAGAGGAACAGATAGAGAGAGAGAGAGAGAGGGGAACAGAGACAGAGAGAGAGAGACAAGGGAACAGATAGAGAGAGAGAGACAGGGGAACAGATAGAGAGAGAGAGAGACAGGGGAATGGATAGAGAGAGAGAGAGACAGGGGAATGGATAGAGAGAGAGAGAGACAGGGGAATGGATAGAGAGAGAGAGAGGAACAGGTAGAGAGAGAGAGAGACAGGGGAATGGATAGAGAGAGAGAGAGACAGGGGAACAGAAAGAGAGAGAGAGAGACAGGGGAACAGATAGAGAGAGAGAGAGACAGGGGAATGGATAGAGAGAGAGAGAGGAACAGGTAGAGAGAGAGAGAGACAGGGGAACGGGTAGAGAGAGAGAGAGACAGGGGAACGAATGCAGAGAGCGAGAGAGAGACAGGGGAACGGGTAGAGAGAGAGAGAGACAGGGGAATTGAGAGAGAGAGAGAGACAGGGGAACGAATACAGAGAGCGAGAGAGAGACAGGGGAACGAATACAGAGAGAGAGGGAGAGACAGGGGAACGGGTAGAGAGAGAGAGAGACAGGGGAACGGGTCGAGAGAGAGAGAGAGACATGGGAACGGGTAGAGAGAGAGAGAGAGAGACAGGGGAACGGGTAGAGAGAGAGATAGTGACGGGGAACGGATGGAGAGAGAGAGAGAGACAGGGGAACAGAGAGAGAGAGAGAGACAGGGGAACAGAGAGAGAGAGAGAGACAGGGGAACAGGGAGAGAGAGAGAGAGACAGGGGAACGGATAGAGAGAGAGAGAGACAGGGGAATGGATAGAGAGAGAGAGAGACAGGGGAACGGAGAGAGAGAGAGAGAGACAGGGGAACAGAGAGAGAGAGAGAGAGACAGGGGAACAGATAGAGAGAGGGAGAGACAGGGGAACAGAGAGAGAGAAAGACAAGGGAACAGATAGAGAGAGAGAGAGACAGGGGAACGGATAGAGAGAGAGAGAGATCGAGGAACAGATAGAGAGAGAGAGAGAGAGAGAGAGAGAGACAGGGGAACAGAGAGAGAGAGAGAGACAGGGGAACAGATAGAGAGAGAGAGACAGGGGAACAGAGAGAGAGAGAGAGAGACAGGGGAACAGAGAGAGAGAGAGAGACAGGGGAACAGAGAGAGAGAGAGAGAGACAGGGGAACAGAGAGAGAGAGAGAGAGGGGAACAGATAGAGAGAGAGAGAGAGACAGGGGAACGGATAGAGAAAGAGAGACAGGGGAACAGAGAGAGAGAGAGACAGGAGAACAGAGAGAGAGAGAGAAAGGGGAACAGAGAGAGAGAGAGACAGGGGAACAGAGAGAGAGAGAGACAAGGGAACAGATAGAGAGAGAGAGAGAGACAGGGGAACGGATAGAGAGAGAGAGAGACAGGGGAATGGATAGAGAGAGATAGAGGAACAGATAGAGAGAGAGAGAGAGAGGGGAACAGAGACAGAGAGAGAGAGACAAGGGAACAGATAGAGAGAGAGAGACAGGGGAACAGATAGAGAGAGAGAGAGAGACAGGGGAATGGATAGAGAGAGAAAGAGACAGGGGAATGGATAGAGAGAGAGAGAGACAGGGGAATGGATAGAGAGAGAGAGAGGAACAGATAGAGAGAGAGAGAGACAGGGGAATGGATAGAGAGAGAGAGACAGGGGAATGGATAGAGAGAGAGAGAGACAGGGGAATGGATAGAGAGAGAGAGAGACAGGGGAATGGATGGAGAGAGAGAGAGACAGGGGAATGGATGGAGAGAGAGAGAGACAGGGGAATGGATAGAGAGAGAGAGAGGAACAGATAGAGAAAGAGAGAGACAGGGGAACAGATAGAGTGAGAGAGAGACAGGGGAACTGAGAGAGAGAGACAGGGGAACAGATGGAGAGAGAGAGAGAGACAGGGGAACGGATAGAGAGAGAGAGAGACAGGGGAACAGAGAGAGAGAGAGACAGGGGAACAGAGAGAGAGAGAGACAGGGGAACAGAGAGAGAGAGAGACAAGGGAACAGATAGAGAGAGAGAGAGAGACAGGGGAACGGATAGAGAGAGAGAGAGACAGGAGAATGGATAGAGAGAGATAGAGGAACAGATAGAGAGAGAGAGAGAGAGGGGAACAGAGACAGAGAGAGAGAGAGACAAGGGAACAGATAGAGAGAGTGAGACAGGGGAACAGATAGAGAGAGAGGGAGACAGGGGAATGGATAGAGAGAGAAAGAGACAGGGGAATGGATAGAGAGAGAGAGAGACAGGGGAATGGATAGAGAGAGAGAGAGGAACAGATAGAGAGAGAGAGAGACAGGGGAATGGATTGAGAGAGAGAGACAGGGGAATGGATAGAGAGAGAGCGAGAGACAGGGGAATGGATAGAGAGAGCGAGGAACAGATAGAGAGAGAGAGAGAGAGAGAGACAGGGGAACAGATAGAGAGAGAGAGACGGGAACGGATAGAGAGAGAGAGAGAGGCAGGGGAACGGATAGAGAGAGAGAGAGGAACAGATAGAGAGAGAGAGAGACAGGGGAACAGATAGAGAGAGAGAGAGAGAGAGACAGGGGAACAGAGAGAGAGAGAGAGACAGGGGAACAGATGGAGAGAGAGAGAGACAGGGAAACAGATAGAGAGAGAGAGAGAGACAGGGGAACGGATAGAGAGAGAGAGACAGGGGAACGGATAGAGAGAGAGAGACAGGGGAATGGGTAGAGGGAGAGAGAGACAATGGAATAGATAGAGAGAGAGAGAGACAGGGGAACAGAGAGAGAGAGAGAGAGACAGGGGAACAGAGAGAGAGAGAGACAGGGGAACAGAGAGAGAGAGAGACAGGGGAACAGAGAGAGAGAGAGAGAGACAGGGGAATGGATAGAGAGAGAGAGAGACAGGGGAATGGATAGAGAGAGAGACAGGGGAACAGAGAGAGAGAGAGAAAGGGGAACAGAGAGAGAGAGAGAAAGGGGAACAGAGAGAGAGAGAGAGACAGGGGAACAGAGAGAGAGAGAGAGAGAGAGAGGGGAACAGAGAGAGAGGGAGACAGGGGAACAGAGAGAGAGACAGGGGAACAGATAGAGAGAGGGAGAGACAGGGGAACGGGTAGAGAGAGAGAGAGAGACAGGGGAACGGGTAGAGAGAGAGAGAGAGACATGGGAACGGGTAGAGAGAGAGAGAGAGAGACAGGGGAACGGGTAGAGAGAGAGAGAGAGAGAGACGGGGAACGGATGGAGAGAGAGAGAGAGACAGGGGAACGGGTAGAGAGAGAGAGAGAGAGAGACGGGGAACAGGGAGAGAGAGAGAGAGACAGGGGAACGGATAGAGAGAGAGAGAGACAGGGGAATGGATAGAGAGAGATAGAGACAGGGGAATGGATAGAGAGAGAGAGAGAGACAGGGGAACAGAGAGAGAGAGAGAGACAGGGGAACAGATAGAGAGAGGGAGAGACAGGTGAACAGAGAGAGAGAAAGACAAGGGAACAGATAGAGAGAGAGAGAGACAGGGGAACGGATAGAGAGAGAGAGAGACAGGGGAACAGATAGAGAGAGAGAGAGACAGGGGAACAGAGAGAGAGAGAGAGACAGGGGAACAGATAGAGAGAGAGAGAGAGACAGGGGAACCGATAGAGAGAGAGAGAGACAGGGGAACAGATAGAGAGAGAGAGACAGGGGAACAGAGAGAGAGAGAGAGAGACAGGGGAACAGAGAGAGAGAGAGAGACAGGGGAACAGAGAGAGAGAGAGAGACAGGGGAACAGATAGAGAGAGAGAGAGACAGGGGAACGGATAGAGAGAGAGAGAGACAGGGGAACAGATAGAGAGAGAGAGACAGGGGAACAGAGAGAGAGAGAGAGAGACAGGGGAACAGAGAGAGAGAGAGAGACAGGGGAACAGAGAGAGAGAGAGAGACAGGGGAACAGAGAGAGAGAGAGAGAGACAGGGGAACAGAGAGAGAGAGAGACAGGGGAACGGATAGAGAGAGAGAGAGATAGGGGAACAGAGAGAGAGAGCGACAGGGGAACAGAGAGTGAGAGCGACAGGGGAACAGAGAGAGAGAGCGACAGGGGAACAGAGAGAGAGAGCGACAGGGGAACAGAGAGAGAGAGAGACAGGGGAACAGAGAGAGAGAGAGACAGGGGAACAGAGAGAGAGAGAGAGACAAGGGAACAGATCGAGAGAGAGAGAGAGACAGGGGAACGGATAGAGAGTGAGAGAGACAGGGGAACGGATGGAGAGAGATAGAGGAACAGATAGAGAGAGAGAGAGAGAGGGGAACAGAGACAGAGAGAGAGAGACAAGGGAACAGATAGAGAGAGAGAGACAGGGGAACAGATAGAGAGAGAGAGACAGGGGAATGGATAGAGAGAGAGAGAGACAGGGGAATGGATAGAGAGAGAGAGAGACAGGGGAATGGATAGAGAGAGAGAGAGGAACAGATAGAGAGAGAGAGAGACAGGGGAACTGATAGAGAGAGAGACAAGGGAACAGAAAGAGAGAGAGAGAGACAGGGGAACAGATAGAGAGAGAGAGAGAGACAGGGGAATGGATGGAGAGAGAGTGAGACAGGGGAATGGATAGAGAGAGAAAGAGACAGGGGAATGGATAGAGAGAGAGAGAGGAACAGGTAGAGAGAGAGAGAGACAGGGGAACGGGTAGAGAGAGAGAGAGACAGGGGAACGGGGAGAGAGAGAGAGAGACAGGGGAATTGAGAGAGAGAGACAGGGGAACGAATACAGAGAGCGAGAGAGAGACAGGGGAACGGGTAGAGAGAGAGAGAGACAGGGGAACGGGTAGAGAGAGAGAGAGAGAGAGACAGGGGAACGGGTAGAGAGAGAGAGGGAGAGACAGGGGAACGGGTAGAGAGAGAGAGAGAGACATGGGAACGGGTAGAGAGAGAGAGAGTGAGACAGGGGAACGGGTAGAGAGAGAGAGAGAGAGAGAGACGGGGAACGGATGGAGAGAGAGAGACAGGGGAACAGGGAGAGAGAGAGAGAGAGACAGGGGAACGGATAGAGAGAGAGAGAGACAGGGGAATGGATAGAGAGAGAGAGAGACAGGGGAACGGAGAGAGAGAGAGAGAGACAGGGGAACAGAGAGAGAGAGAGAGAGACAGGGGAAGAGATAGAGAGAGGGAGAGACAGGGGAACAGAGAGAGAGAAAGACAAGGGAACAGATAGAGAGAGAGAAAGACAGGGGAACGGATAGAGAGAGAGAGAGACAGGGGAACAGATAGAGAGAGAGAGAGAGACAGGGGAACAGATCGAGAGAGAGAGACAGGGGAACAGAGAGAGAGAGAGAGAGACAGGGGAACAGATAGAGAGAGAGAGAGAGACAGGGGAACAGATGGAGAGAGAGAGAGAGACAGGGGAACGGATAGAGAGAGAGAGACAGGGGAACAGAGAGAGAGAGAGACAGGGGAACAGAGAGAGAGAGAGACAGGGGAACAGAGAGAGAGAGAGACAAGGGAACAGATAGAGAGATGGAGGAACAGATAGAGAGAGAGAGAGAGAGGGGAACAGAGACAGAGAGAGAGAGACAAGGGAACAGATAGAGAGAGAGAGAGACAGGGGAATGGATAGAGAGAGAGAGAGACAGGGGAATGGATAGAGAGAGAGAGAGACAGGGGAATGGATGGAGAGAGAGAGAGACAGGGGAATGGATAGAGAGAGAGAGAGGAACAGATAGAGAGAGAGAGAGACAGGGGAACAGATAGAGAGAGAGAGAGACAGGGGAACGGATAGAGAGAGAGAGAGACAGGGGAACAGAGAGAGAGAGAGACAGGGGAACAGAGAGAGAGAGAGACAAGGGAACAGATAGAGAGAGAGAGAGAGACAGGGGAACGGATAGAGAGAGAGAGAGACAGGGGAATGGATAGAGAGAGATAGAGGAACAGATAGAGAGAGAGAGGGGAACAGAGACAGAGAGAGAGAGACAAGGGAACAGATAGAGAGAGAGAGACAGGGGAACAGATAGAGAGAGAGAGAGACAGGGGAATGGATAGAGAGAGAAAGAGACAGGGGAATGGATAGAGAGAGAGAGAGACAGGGGAATGGATAGAGAGAGAGAGAGACAGGGGAATGGATAGAGAGAGAGAGAGGAACAGATAGAGAGAGAGAGAGACAGGGGAACTGATAGAGAGAGAGACAAGGGAACAGAAAGAGAGAGAGAGACAGGGGAACAGATAGAGAGAGAGAGAGGAACAGGTAGAGAGAGAGAGAGACAGGGGAATGGATAGAGAGAGAGAGACAGGGGAATGGATAGAGAGAGAGCGAGAGACAGGGGAACGGATGGAGAGAGAGAGAGACAGGGAAACAGATAGAGAGAGAGAGAGAGACAGGGGAACGGATAGAGAGAGAGAGACAGGGGAACGGATAGAGAGAGAGAGACAGGGGAATGGGTAGAGAGAGAGAGAGACAGGGGAATAGATAGAGAGAGAGAGAGACAGGGGAACAGAGAGAGAGAGAGAGAGACAGGGGAACAGAGAGAGAGAGAGACAGGGGAACCGAGAGAGAGAGACAGGGGAACAGAGAGAGAGAGACAGGGGAACAGAGAGAGAGAGAGAGACAGGGGAACAGAGAGAGAGAGAGACAGGGGAACAGAGAGAGAGAGAGAAAGGGGAACAGATAGAGAGAGAGAAAGGGGAACAGAGAGAGAGAGAGAGAGAGGGGAACAGAGAGAGAGGGAGACAGGGGAACAGAGAGAGAGAGAGACAGGGGAACAGAGAGAGAGAGAGACAAGGGAACAGATAGAGAGAGAGAGAGAGACAGGGGAACGGATAGAGAGAGAGAGAGACAGGGGAATGGATAGAGAGAGATGGAGGAACAGATAGAGAGAGAGAGAGAGAGGGGAACAGAGACAGAGAGAGAGAGACAAGGGAACAGATAGAGAGAGAGAGAGAGTCAGGGGAACAGATGGAGAGAGAGAGAGAGACAGGGGAACGGATAGAGAGAGAGAGACAGGGGAACAGAGAGAGAGAGAGACAGGGGAACAGAGAGAGAGAGAGACAGGGGAACAGAGAGAGAGAGAGACAAGGGAACAGATAGAGAGAGAGAGAGAGACAGGGGAACGGATAGAGAGAGAGAGAGACAGGGGAATGGATAGAGAGAGATGGAGGAACAGATAGAGAGAGAGAGATAGAGGGGAACAGAGACAGAGAGAGAGAGACAAGGGAACAGATAGAGAGAGAGAGAGACAGGGGAATGGATAGAGAGAGAGAGAGACAGGGGAATGGATAGAGAGAGAGAGAGACAGGGGAATGGATGGAGAGAGAGAGAGACAGGGGAATGGATAGAGAGAGAGAGAGGAACAGATAGAGAGAGAGAGAGACAGGGGAACAGATAGAGAGAGAGAGAGACAGGGGAACGGATAGAGAGAGAGAGAGACAGGGGAACAGAGAGAGAGAGAGACAGGGGAACAGAGAGAGAGAGAGACAGGGGAACAGAGAGAGAGAGAGACAAGGGAACAGATTGAGAGAGAGAGAGAGACAGGGGAACGGATAGAGAGAGAGAGAGACAGGGGAATGGATAGAGAGAGAAAGAGACAGGGGAATGGATAGAGAGAGAGAGAGGAACAGGTAGAGAGAGAGAGAGACAGGGGAACGGGGAGAGAGAGAGAGAGACAGGGGAATTGAGAGAGAGAGACAGGGGAACGAATACAGAGAGCGAGAGAGAGACAGGGGAACGGGTAGAGAGAGAGAGAGACAGGGGTACGGGTCGAGAGAGAGAGAGAGAGAGACAGGGGAACGGGTAGAGAGAGAGAGGGAGAGACAGGGGAACGGGTAGAGAGAGAGAGAGAGACAGGGGAACGGGTCGAGAGAGAGAGAGAGACATGGGAACGGGTAGAGAGAGAGAGAGTGAGACAGGGGAACGGGTAGAGAGAGAGAGAGAGAGAGAGACGGGGAACGGATGGAGAGAGAGAGACAGGGGAACAGGGAGAGAGAGAGAGAGAGACAGGGGAACGGATAGAGAGAGAGAGAGACAGGGGAATGGATAGAGAGAGAGAGAGACAGGGGAACGGAGAGAGAGAGAGAGAGACAGGGGAACAGAGAGAGAGAGAGAGAGACAGGGGAAGAGATAGAGAGAGGGAGAGACAGGGGAACAGAGAGAGAGAAAGACAAGGGAACAGATAGAGAGAGAGAAAGACAGGGGAACGGATAGAGAGAGAGAGAGATAGAGGAACAGATAGAGAGAGAGAGAGAGAGAGAGACAGGGGAACAGAGAGATAGAGAGAGACAGGGGAACAGATAGAGAGAGAGAGAGAGACAGGGGAACAGATCGAGAGAGAGAGACAGGGGAACAGAGAGAGAGAGAGAGAGACAGGGGAACAGAGAGAGAGAGAGAGACAGGGGAACAGAGAGAGAGAGAGAGAGACAGGGGAACAGATAGAGAGAGAGAGAGAGACAGGGGAACAGATGGAGAGAGAGAGAGAGACAGGGGAACGGATAGAGAGAGAGAGACAGGGGAACAGAGAGAGAGAGAGACAGGGGAACAGAGAGAGAGAGAGACAGGGGAACAGAGAGAGAGAGAGACAAGGGAACAGATAGAGAGAGAGAGAGAGACAGGGGAACGGATAGAGAGAGAGAGAGACAGGGGAATGGATAGAGAGAGATGGAGGAACAGATAGAGAGAGAGAGAGAGAGGGGAACAGAGACAGAGAGAGAGAGACAAGGGAACAGATAGAGAGAGAGAGAGACAGGGGAATGGATAGAGAGAGAGAGAGACAGGGGAATGGATAGAGAGAGAGAGAGACAGGGGAATGGATGGAGAGAGAGAGAGACAGGGGAATGGATAGAGAGAGAGAGAGGAACAGATAGAGAGAGAGAGAGACAGGGGAACAGATAGAGAGAGAGAGAGACAGGGGAACGGATAGAGAGAGAGAGAGACAGGGGAACAGAGAGAGAGAGAGACAGGGGAACAGAGAGAGAGAGAGACAGGGGAACAGAGAGAGAGAGAGACAAGGGAACAGAATGAGAGAGAGAGAGAGACAGGGGAACGGATAGAGAGAGAGAGAGACAGGGGAATGGATAGAGAGAGATAGAGGAACAGATAGAGGGAGAGAGGGGAACAGAGACAGAGAGAGAGAGACAAGGGAACAGATAGAGAGAGAGAGACAGGGGAACAGATAGAGAGAGAGAGAGACAGGGGAATGGATAGAGAGAGAAAGAGACAGGGGAATGGATGGAGAGAGAGAGAGACAGGGGAATGGATAGAGAGAGAGAGAGACAGGGGAATGGATAGAGAGAGAGAGAGGAACAGATAGAGAGAGAGAGAGACAGGGGAACTGATAGAGAGAGAGACAAGGGAACAGAAAGAGAGAGAGAGAGACAGAGGAACAGATAGAGAGAGAGAGAGGAACAGGTAGAGAGAGAGAGAGACAGGGGAATGGATAGAGAGAGAGAGACAGGGGAATGGATAGAGAGAGAGCGAGAGACAGGGGAACGGATGGAGAGAGAGAGAGACAGGGAAACAGATAGAGAGAGAGAGAGAGACAGGGGAACGGATAGAGAGAGAGAGACAGGGGAACGGATAGAGAGAGAGAGACAGGGGAATGGGTAGAGAGAGAGAGAGACAGGGGAATAGATAGAGAGAGAGAGAGACAGGGGAACAGAGAGAGAGAGAGACAGGGGAACCGAGAGAGAGAGACAGGGGAACAGAGAGAGAGAGACAGGGGAACAGAGAGAGAGAGAGAGACAGGGGAACAGAGAGAGAGAGAGACAGGGGAACAGAGAGAGAGAGAGAAAGGGGAACAGATAGAGAGAGAGAAAGGGGAACAGAGAGAGAGAGAGAGACAGGGGAACAGAGAGAGAGAGAGAGAGAGGGGAACAGAGAGAGAGGGAGACAGGGGAACAGAGAGAGAGACAGGGGAACAGATAGAGAGAGAGAGAGAAAGGGGAACAGATAGAGAGAGGGAGAGACAGGGGAACAGAGAGAGAGAGAGACAGGGGAACGGATAGAGAGAGAGAGAGACAGGGGAACGGATAGAGAGAGAGAGAGAGATAGAGGAACATATATAGAGAGAGAGAGAGACAGGGGAACAGAGACAGAGAGAGAGAGAGACAGGGGAACGGGTAGAGAGAGAGAGAGACAGGGGAACAGATAGAGAGAGAGAGAGACAGGGGAACGGATAGAGAGAGAGAGACAGGGGAATGGATAGAGAGAGAGAGAGACAGGGGAATGGATAGAGAGAGAGAGAGATAGAGGAACAGATAGAGAGAGAGAGAGAGAGAGACAGGGGAACAGATAGAGAGAGAGAGAGACAGGGGAATGGATAGAGAGAGAAAGAGACAGGGGAATGGATAGAGAGAGAGAGAGGAACAGGTCGAGAGAGAGACAGGGGAACGGGTCGAGAGAGAGAGAGACAGGGGAACGAATACAAAGAGCGAGAGAGAGACAGGGGAACGGGTAGGGAGAGAGAGAGACAGGGGAACGGGTAGAGAGAGAGAGAGAGAGACAGGGGAACGGGTAGAGAGAGAGAGAGAGACGGGGAACGGATGGAGAGAGAGAGAGAGACAGGGGAATAGAGAGAGACAGAGAATCAGAGGAACGGGTAGAGAGAGAGAGATGGGAACGGAAAGAGTGAGAGAGAATGACAGGGGAACGGAGAGCGCGAGAGAGACTGGGGAACGGGTAGAGAGAGAGAGAGAGACAGGGGAACGGGTCGAGAGAGAGAGAGGGGAACGGGTAGAGAGAGAGAGAGAGAGAGACAGGGGAACGGGTCGAGAGAGAGAGAGAGACAGGGGAAAGGGGAGAGAGAGAGAGAGACAGGGGAACGGGGAGAGAGAGAGAGAGACACGGGAACGGGTAGAGAGAGAGAGAGACAGGGGAACGGGTCGAGAGAGAGAGAGGGGAACGGGTAGAGAGAGAGAGAGAGAGACAGGGGAACGGGTCGAGAGAGAGAGAGACAGGGGAACGGGGAGAGAGAGAGAGACAGGGGAACGGGTAGAGAGATAGAGAGGGGAACGGGTAGAGAGAGAGAGGGGAACGGGTAGAGAGAGAGAGGGGAACGGATAGAGAGAGAGGGGAACGGATAGAGAGAGAGAGAGAAACAGGGGAACGGATAGAGAGAGAGAGAGACAGGGGAACGGGTAGAGAGAGAGAGAGAGACAGGGGAACGGGTAGAGAGAGAGAGACAGGGGAACGAATACAGAGAGCGAGAGAGAGACAGGGGAACGGGTAGAGAGAGAGAGAGACAGGGGAACGGGTAGAGAGAGAGAGAGAGACAGGGGAACGGGTAGAGAGAGAGAGAGAGAGACAGGGGAACGGGTAGAGAGAGAGAGAGACGGGGAACGGATGGAGAGAGAGAGAGAGAGACAGGGGAATAGAGAGAGAGAGAGAATCAGGGGAACGGGTAGAGAGAGAGAGGGGAACGGAAAGAGTGAGAGAGAAAGACAGGGGAACGGAGAGCGCGAGAGAGACTGGGGAACGGATAGAGAGAGAGAGAGACGGGAATGGGTAGAGAGAGTGAGAGACAAGGGAACAGAAAGAGAGAGAGAGAGAGACAGGGGAACAGATAGAGAGAGAGAGAGACAGGGGAACAGAGAGAGAGAGACAGGGGAACAGATAGAGAGAGAGAGAGAGACAGGGGAATGGATAGAGAGAGAGAGACAGGGGAATGGATAGAGAGAGAGCGAGAGACAGTGGAATGGATAGAGAGAGAGAGGAACAGATAGAGAGAGAGAGAGAGACAGGGGAACAGATAGAGAGAGAGAGACAGGGGAACGGATAGAGAGAGAGAGAGAGAGGCAGGGGAATGGATGGAGAGAGAGAGAGGAAAAGATAGAGAGAGAGACAGGGGAACAGATAGAGAGAGAGAGACAGGGGAACAGATATAGAGAGAGAGAGACAGGGGAACAGAGAGAGAGAGAGAGAGAGACGGGAACGGATAGAGAGAGAGAGACAGGGGAACAGATAGAGAGAGAGACAGGGGAACAGAGAGAGAGAGAGAAAGGGGAACAGATAGAGAGTGAGAGAGAGACAGGGGAACAGATGGAGAGAGAGAGACAGGGGAACGGATAGAGAGAGAGAGATACAGGGAAACAGATATAGAGAGAGAGAGAGAGACAGGGGAACGGATGGAGAGAGAGAGACAGGGGAACGGGTCGAGAGAGAGAGAGACAGGGGAATAGATAGAGAGAGAGAGACAGGGGAACAGAGAGAGAGAGAGAGACAGGGGAACAGAGAGAGAGAGACAGGGGAACAGAGAGAGAGAGAGAGACAGGGGAATGGATAGAGAGAGAGAGACAGGGGAACAGATAGAGAGAGACAGGGGAACAGAGAGAGAGAGAAAGGGGAACAGATAGAGAGTGAGAGAGAGACAGGGGAACAGAGAGAGAGAGAGAGAGACAGGGGAACAGAGATAGAGAGAGACAGGGGAACAGAGAGGGAGAGAGAGAGAGGGGAACAGAGAGAGAGAGAGACAGGGGAACAGAGTGAGAGAGAGAGACAGGGGAACAGAGAGAGAGAGAGACAGGGGAACGGATAGAGAGAGAGAGAGACAGGGGAACGGATAGAGAGAGAGAGATAGAGGAACAGATAGAGAGAGAGAGAGAGACAGGGGAACAGATAGAGAGAGAGAGAGACAGGGGAACAGATAGAGAGAGAGAGACAGGGGAATGGATAGAGATAGAGAGAGACAGGGGAATGGATAGAGAGAGAGAGACAGAGGAATGGATAGAGAGAGAGAGAGAGAGAGACAGGGGAATGGATAGAGAGAGAGAGAGAGACAGGGGAATGGATAGAGAGAGAGAGAGACAGGGGAACAGATAGAGAGAGAGAGAGAGACAGGGGAATGGATAGAGAGAGAGAGAGACAGGGGAATGGATAGAGAGAGAGTGAGACAGGGGAATGGATACAGAGAGAAAGAGACAGGGGAATGGATAGAGAGAGAGAGACAGGGGAATGGATAGAGAGAGAAAGAGACAGGGGAATGGATAGAGAGAGAGAGAGGAACAGGTCGAGAGAGAGAGAGAGAGGGGAACGGGTCGAGAGAGAGAGAGACAGGGGAACGGGTAGAGAGAGAGAGACAGGGGAATAGAAAGAGAGATAGAGACAGGGGAATGAATACAGAGAGCGAGAGAGAGACAGGGGAACGGGTAGAGAGGAATAGAGACAGGGGAACGGGTAGAGAGAGAGAGGGAGAGACAGGGGAACGGGTGGAGAGAGAGAGAGAGACAGGGGAACGGGTGGAGAGAGAGAGAGAGAGACAGGGGAACGGGTAGAGAGAGAGAGAGAGACGGGGAACGGATGGAGAGAGAGAGAGAGACAGGGGAATAGAGAGAGAGAGAATCAGGGGAACGGGTAGAGAGAGAGAGAGGGGAACGGAAAGAGTGAGAGAGAAAGATAGGGGAACGGAGAGCCCGAGAGAGACTGGGGAACGGATAGAGAGAGAGAGAGACGGGAATGGGTAGAGAGAGTGAGAGACAGGGGAACGGATAGAGAGAGAGAGAGACAGGGGAACGGGTAGAGAGAGATGGAGAGAGAGACAGGGGAACGGGTAGAGAGAGAGAGAGACTGGGGAATGGGTAGAGAGAGAGAGAAAGACAGGGGAACGGGTGGAGAGAGAGAGACAGGGGAACGGGTAGAGAGAGAGAGAGGGGAACGGGTAGAGAGCGAGAGAGGGGAACGGGTCGAGAGAGAGGGAGGGGAACGGGTAGAGAGAGAGGGAGAGAGACAGGGTAACGGGTCGAGAGATAGAGAGGGGAACGGGTAGAGAGAGAGAGGGGAACGGATAGAGAGAGAGGGGAACGGATAGAGAGAGAGAGAAAGACAGGGGAACGGAGAGAGAGAGAGAGTGGAACGGGTAGAGAGAGAGAGAGAAACAGGGGAACGGATAGAGAGAGAGTGAGACAGGGGAACGGGTAGAGAGAGAGACTGAGAGACAGGGGAATAGGAAGAGAGAGAGAGAGACAGGGGAATAGAGAGAGGGAGAGACGGGAACGGATAGAGAGAGAGAGAGACAGGGGAACGGGTAGAGAGAGAGAGAGAGACAGGGGAACGGGTGGAGAGAGAGAGAGAGAGAGGGGAACGGGTAGAGAGAGAGAGAGAGAGACAGGGGAACGGGTAGAGAGAGAGAGAGTGACAGGGGAACGGGTTGGGAGAGATAGACAGGGGAACGGGTCGAGAGAGACAGAGACAGGGGAACGGGTCGAGAGAGAGAGAGACAGGGGAATGGGTAGAGAGAGATACAGGGGAACGGGTAGAGAGAGAGAGAGAGACAGGGGAATGGGTAGAGAGAGAGAGAGATGGGGAACGGGTGGAGAGAGAGGGGAACGGATAGAGAGAGAGAGAGAGACAGGGGAACGGGTGGAGAGAGAGAGACAGGGGAACAGAGAGAGAGAGAGACAGGGGAACAGGGAGAGAGAGAGAGACAGGGGAACAGAGAGAGAGAGACAGGGGAACAGAGAGAGAGAGACAGGGGAACAGAGAGAGAGAGAGACAGCGGAACAGAGAGAGAGAGAGAGACAGGGGAACAGAGAGAGAGAGAGAGACAGGGGAACAGAGAGAGAGAGACAGGGGAACAGAGAGAGAGAGACAGGGGAACAGAGAGAGAGAGAGAGACAGGGGAATGGATAGAGAGAGAGAGACAGGGGAACAGAGAGAGAGAGAGACAGGGGAACAGAGAGAGAGAGAGAAAGGGGAACAGATAGAGAGTGAGAGAGAGACAGGGGAACAGAGATAGAGAGAGACAGGGGAACAGAGAGGGAGAGAGAGAGAGGGGAACAGAGAGAGAGAGAGACAGGGGAACAGAGTGAGAGAGAGAGAGACAGGGGAACAGAGAGAGAGAGAGACAGGGGAACGGATAGAGAGAGAGAGAGACAGGGGAACGGATAGAGAGAGAGAGATAGAGGAACAGATAGAGAGAGAGAGAGAGAGACAGGGGAACAGATAGAGAGAGAGAGACAGGGGAATGGATAGAGAGAGAGAGAGAGACAGGGGAATGGATAGAGAGAGAGAGAGACAGGGGAATGGATAGAGAGAGAGAGAGAGACAGGGGAATGGATAGAGAGAGAGAGAGATAGAGGAACAGATAGAGAGAGAGAGAGAGACAGGGGAACAGATAGAGAGAGAGAGAGACAGGGGAACAGATAGAGAGAGAGAGAGAGACAGGGGAATGGATAGAGAGAGAGAGAGACAGGGGAATGGATAGAGAGAGAGTGAGACAGGGGAATGGATAGAGAGAGAAAGAGACAGGGGAATGGATAGAGAGAGAGAGAGACAGGGGAATGGATAGAGAGAGAAAGAGACTGGGGAATGGATAGAGAGAGAGAGAGGAACAGGTCGAGAGAGAGAGAGGGGAACGGGTCAAGAGAGAGAGAGAGGGGAACGGGTCGAGAGAGAGAGAGACAGGGGAACGGGTAGAGAGAGAGAGACAGGGGAATAGAAAGAGAGATAGAGACAGGGGAATGAATACAGAGAGCGAGAGAGAGACAGGGGAACGGGTAGAGAGGAATAGAGACAGGGGAACGGGTAGAGAGAGAGAGACAGGGGAATGGGTAGAGAGAGAGAGGGAGAGACAGGGGAACGGGTAGAGAGAGAGAGAGAGACAGGGGAATGGGTAGAGAGAGAGAGAGAGAGACAGGGGAACGGGTAGAGAGAGAGAGAGAGACGGGGAACGGATGGAGAGAGAGAGAGAGACAGGGGAATAGAGAGAGAGAGAGAATCAGGGGAACGGGTAGAGAGAGAGAGAGGGGAACGGAAAGAGGGAGAGAGAAAGACAGGGGAACGAAGAGCGCGAGAGAGACTGGAGAACGGATAGAGAGAGAGAGAGACGGGAATGGGTAGAGAGAGTGAGAGACAGGGGAACGGATAGAGAGAGAGAGAGACAGGGGAACGGGTAGAGAGAGATCGAGAGAGAGACAGGGGAACGGGTAGAGAGAGAGAGAGAAAGACAGGGGAACGGGTGGAGAGAGAGAGACAGGGGAACGGGTGGAGAGAGAGAGAGGGGAATGGGTAGAGAGAGAGAGAGGGGAACGGGTCGAGAGAGAGGGAGGGGAACGGGTCGAGAGAGAGAGAGAGAGAGACAGGGGAACGGGTCGAGAGATAGAGAGGGGAACGGGTAGAGAGAGCGAGGGGAATGGATAGAGAGAGAGAGAGTGACAGGGGAACGGGTTGGGAGAGATAGACAGGGGAACGGGTCGAGAGAGAGAGAGACAGGGGAATGGGTAGAGAGAGATACAGGGGAACGGGTAGAGAGAGAGAGAGAGACAGGGGAACGGGTAGAGAGAGAGAGAGACGGGGAACGGGTGGAGAGAGAGAGGGGAACGGATAGAGAGAGAGAGAGAGACAGAGGAATGGGTGGAGAGAGAGAGACAGGGGAACAGAGAGAGAGAGAGACACGGGAACAGGGAGAGAGAGAGAGACAGGGGAACAGAGAGTGAGAGACAGGGGAACAGAGAGAGAGAGAGAGACAGGGGAACAGAGAGAGAGAGAGAGACAGGGGAACAGAGAGAGAGAGACAGGGTAACAGAGACAGAGAGAGAGAGAGACAGGGTAATGGATAGAGAGAGAGAGACAGGGGAACAGAGAGAGAGAGACAGGGGAACAGAGAGAGAGAGAGAAAGGGGAACAGATAGAGAGTGAGAGAGAGACAGGGGAACAGAGAGAGAGAGAGAGAGAGAGGGGAACAGAGAGAGAGAGAGACAGGGGAACAGAGTGAGAGAGAGAGAGACAGGGGAACAGAGAGAGAGAGAGAGAGACATGGGAACGGATAGAGAGAGAGAGATAGAGGAACAGATAGAGAGAGAGAGACAGGGGAACAGATAGAGAGAGAGAGAGACAGGGGAACAGATAGAGAGAGAGAGAGACAGGGGAACGGATAGAGAGAGAGAGATTGAGCAACAGATAGAGAGAGAGAGAGAGAGACAGGGGAACAGATAGAGAGAGAGAGACAGGGGAACGGATAGAGAGAGAGAGAGACAGGGGAACGGATAGAGAGAGAGAGATAGAGGAACAGATAGAGAGAGAGAGAGACAGGGGAACGGATAGAGCGAGAGAGATAGAGGAACAGATAGAGAGAGAGAGAGAGAGACAGGGGAACAGATAGAGAGAGAGACAGGGGAACGGATAGAGAGAGAGAGAGACAGGGGAACGGATAGAGAGAGAGAGATAGAGGAACAGATAGAGAGAGAGAGAGAGAGACAGGGGAACAGATAGAGAGAGAGAGACAGGGGAACAGATAGAGAGAGAGAGACAGGGGAATGGATAGAGAGAGAGAGAGAGACAGGGGAATGGATAGAGAGAGAGAGAGACAGGGGAATGGATAGAGAGAGAGAGAGAGACAGGGGAATGGATAGAGAGAGAGAGAGATAGAGGAACAGATAGAGAGAGAGACAGGGGAACAGATAGAGAGAGAGAGAGACAGGGGAACAGATAGAGAGAGAGAGAGAGACAGGGGAATGGATAGAGAGAGAGAGAGACAGGGGAATGGATAGAGAGAGAGTGAGACAGGGGAATGGATAGAGAGAGAAAGAGACAGGGGAATGGATAGAGAGAGAGAGAGACAGGGGAATGGATAGAGAGAGAAAGAGACAGGGGAATGGATAGAGAGAGAGAGAGGAACAGGTCGAGAGAGAGAGAGAGAGGGGAACGGGTCGAGAGAGAGAGAGAGAGGGGAACGGGTCGAGAGAGAGAGAGAGACAGGGGAACGGGTAGAGAGAGAGAGACAGGGGAATAGAAAGAGAGATAGAGACAGGGGAATGAATACAGAGAGCGAGAGAGAGACAGGGGAACGGGTAGAGAGGAATAGAGATAGGGGAACGGGTGGAGAGAGAGAGAGAGAGAGACAGGGGAATGGGTAGAGAGAGAGAGGGAGAGACAGGGGAACGGATGGAGAGAGAGAGAGAGACAGGGGAATAGAGAGAGAGAGAGAATCAGGGGAACGGGTAGAGAGAGAGAGAGAGGGGAACGGAAAGAATGAGAGAGAAAGACAGGGGAACGGAGAGCGCGAGAGAGACTGGGGAACGGATAGAGAGAGAGAGACGGGAATGGGTAGAGAGAGTGAGAGACAGGGGAACGGATGGAGAGAGAGAGAGACAGGGGAACGGGTAGAGAGAGATAGAGAGAGAGACAGGGGAACGGGTAGAGAGAGAGAGAGAGACAGTGGAACGGGTAGAGAGAGAGAGAGACAGGGGAACGGGTAGAGAGAGAGAGAGGGGAACGGGTAGAGAGAGAGAGAGGGGAACGGGTCGAGAGAGAGGGAGGGGAACGGGTCGAGAGAGAGAGAGAGAGAGACAGGGGAACGGGTCGAGAGATAGAGAGGGGAACGGGTAGAGAGAGAGAGGGGAACGGATAGAGAGAGAGGGGAACGGATAGAGAGAGAGAGAAAGACAGGGGAACGGAGAGAGAGAGAGAGGGGAACGGGTAGAGAGAGAGAGAGAAACAGGGGAACGGATAGAGAGAGAGTGAGACAGGGGAATGGGTAGAGAGAGAGACTGAGAGACGGGGGAATAGGAAGAGAGAGAGAGAGACAGGGGAATAGAGAGAGAGAGAGAGGGAGAGACGGGAACGGATAGAGAGAGAGAGAGACAGGGGAACGGGTAGAGAGAGAGAGAGAGAGAGACAGGGGAACGGGTCGAGAGATAGAGAGGGGAACGGGTAGAGAGAGAGAGGGGAACGGATAGAGAGAGAGGGGAACGGATAGAGAGAGAGAGAAAGACAGGGGAACGGAGAGAGAGAGAGAGGGGAACGGGTAGAGAGAGAGAGAGAAACAGGGGAACGGATAGAGAGAGAGTGAGACAGGGGAATGGGTAGAGAGAGAGACTGAGAGACAGGGGAATAGGAAGAGAGAGAGAGAGACAGGGGAATAGAGAGAGAGAGAGAGGGAGAGACGGGAACGGATAGAGAGAGAGAGAGACAGGGGAACGGGTAGAGAGAGAGAGAGAGACAGGGGAATGGGTGGAGAGAGAGAGAGAGAGAGAGGGGAACGGGTAGAGAGAGAGAGAGAGACAGGGAAACGGGTAGAGAGAGAGAGAGTGACAGGGGAACGGGTTGGGAGAGATAGACAGGGGAACGGGTCGAGAGAGAGAGAGACAGGGGAACGGGTAGAGAGAGAGAGAGACGGGGAACGGGTGGAGAGAGAGAGGGGAACGGATAGAGAGAGAGAGAGAGACAGGGGAACGGGTAGAGAGAGAGAGACAGGGGAACAGAGAGAGAGAGAGACAGGGGAACAGGGAGAGAGAGAGACAGGGGAACAGAGAGAGAGAGAGACAGGGGAACAGGGAGAGGGAGAGACAGGGGAACAGGGAGAGGGAGAGACAGTGGAACAGAGAGAGAGAGACAGGGGAACGGGTAGAGAGAGAAAGAGAGACAGGGGAACGGGTAGAGAGAGAGAGAGAGACCGGAATAGAGAGAGAGAGAGAATCAGGGGAACGGGTAGAGAGAGAGAGAGGGGAACGGAAAGAGTGAGAGAGAAAGACAGGGGAACGGAGAGCGCGAGAGAGACTGTGGAACGGATAGAGAGAGAGAGAGAGACGGGAATGGGTAGAGAGAGTGAGAGACAGGGGAACGGATAGAGAGAAAGAGAGACAGGGGAACGGGTAGAGAGAGATAGAGAGAGAGACAGGGGAACGGGTAGAGAGAGAGAGAAAGACAGGGGAACGGGTGGAGAGAGAGAGACAGGGGAACGGGTAGAGAGAGATAGAGAGAGAGACAGGGGAACGGGTAGAGAGGGATAGAGAGAGAGACAGGGGAACGGGTAGAGAGAGAGAGAAGGGAACGGAAAGAGTGAGAGAGAAAGACAGGGGAACGGAGAGCGCGAGAGAGACTGGGGAACGGATAGATAGAGAGAGAGAGACGGGAATGGGTGGAGAGAGTGAGAGACAGGGGAACGGATAGAGAGAGAGAGAGACAGGGGAACGGGTAGGGAGAGATAGAGAGAGAGACAGGGGAACGGGTAGAGAGAGAGAGAGAGACAGTGGAACGGGTAGAGAGAGATAGAGAGAGAGACAGGTGAACGGGTAGAGAGAGAGAGAGAAAGACAGGGGAACGGGTGGAGAGAGAGAGACAGGGGAACGGGTAGAGAGAGAGAGAGGGGAACGGGTAGAGAGAGAGAGAGGGGAACGGGTCGAGAGAGAGGGAGGGGAACGGGTCGAGAGAGAGAGAGAGAGAGACAGGGGAACGGGTCGAGAGATAGAGAGGGGAACGGGTAGAGAGAGAGAGGGGAACGGATAGAGAGAGAGAGAGTGACAGGGGAACGGGTTGGGAGAGATAGACAGGGGAACGGGTCGAGAGAGAGAGAGACAGGGGAATGGGTAGAGAGAGAGAGAAAGACAGGGGAACGGAGAGAGAGAGAGAGGGGAACGGGGAGAGAGAGAGAGAAACAGGGGAACGGATAGAGAGAGAGTGAGACAGGGGAATGGGTAGAGAGAGAGAGAGACAGGGGAATAGAGAGAGAGAGAGAGGGAGAGACGGGAACGGATAGAGAGAGAGAGAGACAGGGGAACGGGTAGAGAGAGAGAGAGAGACAGGGGAACGGGTGGAGAGAGAGAGAGAGAGAGGGGGGAACGGGTAGAGAGAGAGAGAGAGACAGGGAAACGGGTAGAGAGAGAGAGAGTGGCAGGGGAACGGGTTGGGAGAGATAGACAGGGGAACGGGTCGAGAGAGAGAGAGACAGGGGAATGGGTAGAGAGAGATACAGGGGAACGGGTAGAGAGAGAGAGAGAGAGACAGGGGAACGGGTAGAGAGAGAGAGAGACGGGGAACGGGTGGAGAGAGAGAGGGGAACGGATAGAGAGAGAGAGAGAGACAGGGGAACGGGTAGAGAGAGAGAGACAGGGGAACAGAGAGAGAGAGAGACAGGGGAACAGGGAGAGAGAGAGACAGGGGAACAGAGAGAGAGAGAGACAGGGGAACAGGGAGAGGGAGAGACAGGGGAACAGGGAGAGGGAGAGACAGGGGAACAGGGAGAGGGAGAGACAGGGGAACAGGGAGAGGGAGAGACAGTGGAACAGAGAGAGAGAGACAGGGGAACGGGTAGAGAGAGAAAGAGAGACAGGGGAACGGGTAGAGAGAGAGAGAGAGACCGGAATAGAGAGAGAGAGAGAATCAGGGGAACGGGTAGAGAGAGAGAGAGGGGAACGGAAAGAGTGAGAGAGAAAGACAGGGGAACGGAGAGCGCGAGAGAGACTGTGGAACGGATAGAGAGAGAGAGAGAGACGGGAATGGGTAGAGAGAGTGAGAGACAGGGGAACGGATAGAGAGAGAGAGAGACAGGGGAACGGGTAGAGAGAGATAGAGAGAGAGACAGGGGAACGGGTAGAGAGAGATAGAGAGAGAGACAGGGGAACGGGTAGAGAGAGATAGAGAGAGAGACAGGGGAACGGGTAGAGAGAGAGAGAGACAGTGGAACGGGTAGAGAGAGATGGAGAGAGAGACAGGGGAACGGGTAGAGAGAGAGAGAAAGACAGGGGAACGGGTGGAGAGAGAGAGACAGGGGAACGGGTAGAGAGAGATAGAGAGAGAGACAGGGGAACGGGTAGAGAGAGATAGAGAGAGAGACAGGGGAACGGGTAGAGAGAGAGAGAGAGAGAGACAGGGGAACGGGTAGAGAGAGATAGAGAGAGAGACAGGGGAACGGGTAGAGAGAGAGAGAGACAGTGGAACGGGTAGAGAGAGATAGAGAGAGAGACAGGGGAACGGGTAGAGAGAGAGAGAAAGACAGGGGAACGGGTAGAGAGAGATAGAGAGAGAGACAGGGGAACGGGTAGAGAGAGAGAGAGAAAGACAGGGGAACGGGTGGAGAGAGAGAGACAGGGGAACGGGTAGAGAGAGAGAGAGGGGAACGGGTAGAGAGAGAGAGAGGGGAACGGGTCGAGAGAGAGAGAGAGAAAGACAGGGGAACGGGTGGAGAGAGAGAGACAGGGGAACGGGTAGAGAGAGAGGGAGGGGAACGGGTAGAGAGAGAGAGACAGGGTAACGGGTCGAGAGATAGAGAGGGGAACGGGTAGAGAGAGAGAGGGGAACGGATAGAGAGAGAGGGGAACGGATAGAGAGAGAGAGAAAGACAGGGGAACGGAGAGAGAGAGAGAGGGGAACGGGTAGAGAGAGAGAGAGAAACAGGGGAACGGATAGAGAGAGAGTGAGACAGGGGAATGGGTAGAGAGAGAGACTGAGAGACGGGGGAATAGGAAGAGAGAGAGAGAGACAGGGGAATAGAGAGAGAGAGAGAGGGAGAGACGGGAACGGATAGAGAGAGAGAGAGACAGGGGAACGGGTAGAGAGAGAGAGAGAGAGAGACAGGGGAACGGGTCGAGAGATAGAGAGGGGAACGGGTAGAGAGAGAGAGGGGAACGGATAGAGAGAGAGGGGAACGGATAGAGAGAGAGAGAAAGACAGGGGAACGGAGAGAGAGAGAGAGGGGAACGGGTAGAGAGAGAGAGAGAAACAGGGGAACGGATAGAGAGAGAGTGAGACAGGGGAATGGGTAGAGAGAGAGACTGAGAGACAGGGGAATAGGAAGAGAGAGAGAGAGACAGGGGAATAGAGAGAGAGAGAGAGGGAGAGACGGGAACGGATAGAGAGAGAGAGAGACAGGGGAACGGGTAGAGAGAGAGAGAGAGACAGGGGAATGGGTGGAGAGAGAGAGAGAGAGAGAGGGGAACGGGTAGAGAGAGAGAGAGAGACAGGGAAACGGGTAGAGAGAGAGAGAGTGACAGGGGAACGGGTTGGGAGAGATAGACAGGGGAACGGGTCGAGAGAGAGAGAGACAGGGGAACGGGTAGAGAGAGAGAGAGACGGGGAACGGGTGGAGAGAGAGAGGGGAACGGATAGAGAGAGAGAGAGAGACAGGGGAACGGGTAGAGAGAGAGAGACAGGGGAACAGAGAGAGAGAGAGACAGGGGAACAGGGAGAGAGAGAGACAGGGGAACAGAGAGAGAGAGAGACAGGGGAACAGGGAGAGGGAGAGACAGGGGAACAGGGAGAGGGAGAGACAGTGGAACAGAGAGAGAGAGACAGGGGAACGGGTAGAGAGAGAAAGAGAGACAGGGGAACGGGTAGAGAGAGAGAGAGAGACCGGAATAGAGAGAGAGAGAGAATCAGGGGAACGGGTAGAGAGAGAGAGAGGGGAACGGAAAGAGTGAGAGAGAAAGACAGGGGAACGGAGAGCGCGAGAGAGACTGTGGAACGGATAGAGAGAGAGAGAGAGACGGGAATGGGTAGAGAGAGTGAGAGACAGGGGAACGGATAGAGAGAAAGAGAGACAGGGGAACGGGTAGAGAGAGATAGAGAGAGAGACAGGGGAACGGGTAGAGAGAGATAGAGAGAGAGACAGGGGAACGGGTAGAGAGAGAGAGAAAGACAGGGGAACGGGTGGAGAGAGAGAGACAGGGGAACGGGTAGAGAGAGATAGAGAGAGAGACAGGGGAACGGGTAGAGAGGGATAGAGAGAGAGACAGGGGAACGGGTAGAGAGAGAGAGAAGGGAACGGAAAGAGTGAGAGAGAAAGACAGGGGAACGGAGAGCGCGAGAGAGACTGGGGAACGGATAGATAGAGAGAGAGAGACGGGAATGGGTGGAGAGAGTGAGAGACAGGGGAACGGATAGAGAGAGAGAGAGACAGGGGAACGGGTAGGGAGAGATAGAGAGAGAGACAGGGGAACGGGTAGAGAGAGAGAGAGAGACAGTGGAACGGGTAGAGAGAGATAGAGAGAGAGACAGGTGAACGGGTAGAGAGAGAGAGAGAAAGACAGGGGAACGGGTGGAGAGAGAGAGACAGGGGAACGGGTAGAGAGAGAGAGAGGGGAACGGGTAGAGAGAGAGAGAGGGGAACGGGTCGAGAGAGAGGGAGGGGAACGGGTCGAGAGAGAGAGAGAGAGAGACAGGGGAACGGGTCGAGAGATAGAGAGGGGAACGGGTAGAGAGAGAGAGGGGAACGGATAGAGAGAGAGAGAGTGACAGGGGAACGGGTTGGGAGAGATAGACAGGGGAACGGGTCGAGAGAGAGAGAGACAGGGGAATGGGTAGAGAGAGAGAGAAAGACAGGGGAACGGAGAGAGAGAGAGAGGGGAACGGGGAGAGAGAGAGAGAAACAGGGGAACGGATAGAGAGAGAGTGAGACAGGGGAATGGGTAGAGAGAGAGAGAGACAGGGGAATAGAGAGAGAGAGAGAGGGAGAGACGGGAACGGATAGAGAGAGAGAGAGACAGGGGAACGGGTAGAGAGAGAGAGAGAGACAGGGGAACGGGTGGAGAGAGAGAGAGAGAGAGGGGGGAACGGGTAGAGAGAGAGAGAGAGACAGGGAAACGGGTAGAGAGAGAGAGAGTGGCAGGGGAACGGGTTGGGAGAGATAGACAGGGGAACGGGTCGAGAGAGAGAGAGACAGGGGAATGGGTAGAGAGAGATACAGGGGAACGGGTAGAGAGAGAGAGAGAGAGACAGGGGAACGGGTAGAGAGAGAGAGAGACGGGGAACGGGTGGAGAGAGAGAGGGGAACGGATAGAGAGAGAGAGAGAGACAGGGGAACGGGTAGAGAGAGAGAGACAGGGGAACAGAGAGAGAGAGAGACAGGGGAACAGGGAGAGAGAGAGACAGGGGAACAGAGAGAGAGAGAGACAGGGGAACAGGGAGAGGGAGAGACAGGGGAACAGGGAGAGGGAGAGACAGGGGAACAGGGAGAGGGAGAGACAGGGGAACAGGGAGAGGGAGAGACAGTGGAACAGAGAGAGAGAGACAGGGGAACGGGTAGAGAGAGAAAGAGAGACAGGGGAACGGGTAGAGAGAGAGAGAGAGACCGGAATAGAGAGAGAGAGAGAATCAGGGGAACGGGTAGAGAGAGAGAGAGGGGAACGGAAAGAGTGAGAGAGAAAGACAGGGGAACGGAGAGCGCGAGAGAGACTGTGGAACGGATAGAGAGAGAGAGAGAGACGGGAATGGGTAGAGAGAGTGAGAGACAGGGGAACGGATAGAGAGAGAGAGAGACAGGGGAACGGGTAGAGAGAGATAGAGAGAGAGACAGGGGAACGGGTAGAGAGAGATAGAGAGAGAGACAGGGGAACGGGTAGAGAGAGATAGAGAGAGAGACAGGGGAACGGGTAGAGAGAGAGAGAGACAGTGGAACGGGTAGAGAGAGATGGAGAGAGAGACAGGGGAACGGGTAGAGAGAGAGAGAAAGACAGGGGAACGGGTGGAGAGAGAGAGACAGGGGAACGGGTAGAGAGAGATAGAGAGAGAGACAGGGGAACGGGTAGAGAGAGATAGAGAGAGAGACAGGGGAACGGGTAGAGAGAGAGAGAGAGAGAGACAGGGGAACGGGTAGAGAGAGATAGAGAGAGAGACAGGGGAACGGGTAGAGAGAGAGAGAGACAGTGGAACGGGTAGAGAGAGATAGAGAGAGAGACAGGGGAACGGGTAGAGAGAGAGAGAAAGACAGGGGAACGGGTGGAGAGAGAGAGACAGGGGAACGGGTAGAGAGAGAGAGAGGGGAACGGGTAGAGAGAGAGAGAGGGGAACGGGTCGAGAGAGAGGGAGGGGAACGGGTAGAGAGAGATAGAGAGAGAGACAGGGGAACGGGTAGAGAGAGAGAGAAGGGAACGGAAAGAGTGAGAGAGAAAGACAGGGGAACGGAGAGCGCGAGAGAGACTGGGGAACGGATAGATAGAGAGAGAGAGACGGGAATGGGTGGAGAGAGTGAGATACAGGGGAACGGATAGAGAGAGAGAGAGACAGGGGAACGGGTAGGGAGAGATAGAGAGAGAGACAGGGGAACGGGTAGAGAGAGAGAGAGAGACAGTGGAACGGGTGGAGAGAGATAGAGAGAGAGACAGGTGAACGGGTAGAGAGAGAGAGAGAAAGACAGGGGAACGGGTGGAGAGAGAGAGAGAGGGGAACGGGTAGAGAGAGAGAGAGGGGAACGGGTAGAGAGAGAGAGAGGGGAACGGGTCGAGAGAGAGGGAGGGGAACGGGTCGAGAGAGAGAGAGAGAGAGACAGGGGAACGGGTCGAGAGATAGAGAGGGGAACGGGTAGAGAGAGAGAGGGGAACGGATAGAGAGAGAGAGAGTGACAGGGGAACGGGTTGGGAGAGATAGACAGGGGAACGGGTCGAGAGAGAGAGAGACAGGGGAATGGGTAGAGAGAGAGAGAAAGACAGGGGAACGGAGAGAGAGAGAGAGGGGAACGGGGAGAGAGAGAGAGAAACAGGGGAACGGATAGAGAGAGAGTGAGACAGGGGAATGGGTAGAGAGAGAGAGAGACAGGGGAATAGAGAGAGAGAGAGAGGGAGAGACGGGAACGGATAGAGAGAGAGAGAGACAGGGGAACGGGTAGAGAGAGAGAGAGAGACAGGGGAACGGGTGGAGAGAGAGAGAGAGAGAGGGGGGAACGGGTAGAGAGAGAGAGAGAGACAGGGAAACGGGTAGAGAGAGAGAGAGTGGCAGGGGAACGGGTTGGGAGAGATAGACAGGGGAACGGGTCGAGAGAGAGAGAGACAGGGGAATGGGTAGAGAGAGATACAGGGGAACGGGTAGAGAGAGAGAGAGAGAGACAGGGGAACGGGTAGAGAGAGAGAGAGACGGGGAACGGGTGGAGAGAGAGAGGGGAACGGATAGAGAGAGAGAGAGAGACAGGGGAACGGGTAGAGAGAGAGAGACAGGGGAACAGAGAGAGAGAGAGACAGGGGAACAGGGAGAGAGAGAGACAGGGGAACAGAGAGAGAGAGAGACAGGGGAACAGGGAGAGGGAGAGACAGGGGAACAGGGAGAGGGAGAGACAGGGGAACAGGGAGAGGGAGAGACAGTGGAACAGAGAGAGAGAGACAGGGGAACGGGTAGAGAGAGAAAGAGAGACAGGGGAACGGGTAGAGAGAGAGAGAGAGACCGGAATAGAGAGAGAGAGAGAATCAGGGGAACGGGTAGAGAGAGAGAGAGGGGAACGGAAAGAGTGAGAGAGAAAGACAGGGGAACGGAGAGCGCGAGAGAGACTGTGGAACGGATAGAGAGAGAGAGAGAGACGGGAATGGGTAGAGAGAGTGAGAGACAGGGGAACGGATAGAGAGAGAGAGAGACAGGGGAACGGGTAGAGAGAGATAGAGAGAGAGACAGGGGAACGGGTAGAGAGAGATAGAGAGAGAGACAGGGGAACGGGTAGAGAGAGATAGAGAGAGAGACAGGGGAACGGGTAGAGAGAGAGAGAGACAGTGGAACGGGTAGAGAGAGATGGAGAGAGAGACAGGGGAACGGGTAGAGAGAGAGAGAAAGACAGGGGAACGGGTGGAGAGAGAGAGACAGGGGAACGGGTAGAGAGAGATAGAGAGAGAGACAGGGGAACGGGTAGAGAGAGATAGAGAGAGAGACAGGGGAACGGGTAGAGAGAGAGAGAGAGAGAGACAGGGGAACGGGTAGAGAGAGATAGAGAGAGAGACAGGGGAACGGGTAGAGAGAGAGAGAGACAGTGGAACGGGTAGAGAGAGATAGAGAGAGAGACAGGGGAACGGGTAGAGAGAGAGAGAAAGACAGGGGAACGGGTGGAGAGAGAGAGACAGGGGAACGGGTAGAGAGAGAGAGAGGGGAACGGGTAGAGAGAGAGAGAGGGGAACGGGTCGAGAGAGAGGGAGGGGAACGGGTAGAGAGAGAGAGACAGGGTAACGGGTCGAGAGATAGAGAGGGGAACGGGTAGAGAGAGAGAGGGGAACGGATAGAGAGAGAGGGGAACGGATAGAGAGAGAGAGAAAGACAGGGGAACGGAGAGAGAGAGAGAGGGGAACGGGTAGAGAGAGAGAGAGAAACAGGGGAACGGATAGAGAGAGAGTGAGACAGGGGAATGGGTAGAGAGAGAGACTGAGAGACAGGGGAATAGGAAGAGAGAGAGAGAGACAGGGGAATAGAGAGAGAGAGAGAGGGAGAGACGGGAACGGATGGAGAGAGAGAGAGAGACAGGAGAACGGGTAGAGAGGGAGAGAGAGACAGGGGAACGGGTGGAGAGAGAGAGAGAGAGAGAGGGGAACGGGTAGAGAGAGAGAGAGAGACAGGGGAACGGGTAGAGAGAGAGAGAGTGACAGGGGAACGGGTTGGGAGAGATAGACAGGGGAACGGGTCGAGAGAGAGAGAGACAGGGGAACGGGTAGAGAGAGAGAGAGACGGGGAACGGGTGGAGAGAGAGAGGGGAACGGATAGAGAGAGAGAGAGAGACAGGGGAACGGGTAGAGAGAGAGAGAGACGGGGAACGGGTGGAGAGAGAGAGGGGAACGGATAGAGAGAGAGAGAGAGACAGGGGAACGGGTGGAGAGAGAGAGACAGGGGAACAGAGAGAGAGAGAGAGACAGGGGAACAGAGAGAGAGAGAGAGACAGGGGAATGGATAGAGAGAGAGAGACAGGGGAACAGATAGAGAGAGAGACAGGGGAACAGAGAGAGAGAGAAAGGGGAACAGATAGAGAGTGAGAGAGAGACAGGGGAACAGAGAGAGAGAGAGAGACAGGGGAACAGAGATAGAGAGAGACAGGGGAACAGAGAGGGAGAGAGAGAGAGGGGAACAGAGAGAGAGAGAGACAGGGGAACAGAGTGAGAGAGAGAGAGACAGGGGAACAGAGAGAGAGAGAGACAGGGGAACGGATAGAGAGAGAGAGACAGGGGAACGGATAGAGAGAGAGAGACAGAGGAACAGATAGAAAGAGAGAGAGAGAGACAGGGGAACAGAGACAGAGAGAGAGAGAGACAGGGGAACAGATAGAGAGAGAGAGAGACAGGGGAACAGATGGAGAGAGAGAGACAGGGGAATGGATAGAGAGAGAGAGAGACAGGGGAATGGATAGAGAGAGAGAGAGACAGGGGAACAGATAGAGAGAGAGAGAGAGACAGGGGAATGGATAGAGAGAGAGGGGAACGGATAGAGAGAGAGAGAAAGACAGGGGAACGGAGAGAGAGAGAGAGGGGAACGGGTAGAGATAGAGAGAGAAACAGGGGAACGGATAGAGAGAGAGAGAGAGACAGGGGAACGGGTAGAGAGAGAGAGAGACGGGGAACGGGTGGAGAGAGAGAGAGAGAGAGACAGGGGAACGGGTAGAGAGAGAGAGACAGGGGAACAGAGAGAGAGAGAGACAGGGGAACAGGGAGAGAGAGAGACAGGGGAACAGAGAGAGAGAGAGACAGGGGAACAGAGTGAGAGAGAGAGAGACAGGGGAACAGAGAGAGAGAGAGACAGTGGAACAGAGAGAGAGAGACAGGGGAACGGGTAGAGAGAGAAAGAGAGACAGGGGAACGGGTAGAGAGAGAGAGAGAGACAGGGAAACGGGTAGAGAGAGAGAGAGTGGCAGGGGAACGGGTTGGGAGAGATAGACAGGGGAACGGGTCGAGAGAGAGAGAGACAGGGGAATGGGTAGAGAGAGATACAGGGGAACGGGTAGAGAGAGAGAGAGAGAGACAGGGGAACGGGTAGAGAGAGAGAGAGACGGGGAACGGGTGGAGAGAGAGAGGGGAACGGATAGAGAGAGAGAGAGAGACAGGGGAACGGGTAGAGAGAGAGAGACAGGGGAACAGAGAGAGAGAGAGACAGGGGAACAGGGAGAGAGAGAGACAGGGGAACAGAGAGAGAGAGAGACAGGGGAACAGGGAGAGGGAGAGACAGGGGAACAGGGAGAGGGAGAGACAGGGGAACAGGGAGAGGGAGAGACAGTGGAACAGAGAGAGAGAGACAGGGGAACGGGTAGAGAGAGAAAGAGAGACAGGGGAACGGGTAGAGAGAGAGAGAGAGACCGGAATAGAGAGAGAGAGAGAATCAGGGGAACGGGTAGAGAGAGAGAGAGGGGAACGGAAAGAGTGAGAGAGAAAGACAGGGGAACGGAGAGCGCGAGAGAGACTGTGGAACGGATAGAGAGAGAGAGAGAGACGGGAATGGGTAGAGAGAGTGAGAGACAGGGGAACGGATAGAGAGAGAGAGAGACAGGGGAACGGGTAGAGAGAGATAGAGAGAGAGACAGGGGAACGGGTAGAGAGAGATAGAGAGAGAGACAGGGGAACGGGTAGAGAGAGATAGAGAGAGAGACAGGGGAACGGGTAGAGAGAGAGAGAGACAGTGGAACGGGTAGAGAGAGATAGAGAGAGAGACAGGGGAACGGGTAGAGAGAGAGAGAAAGACAGGGGAACGGGTGGAGAGAGAGAGACAGGGGAACGGGTAGAGAGAGATAGAGAGAGAGACAGGGGAACGGGTAGAGAGAGATAGAGAGAGAGACAGGGGAACGGGTAGAGAGAGAGAGAGAGAGACAGGGGAACGGGTAGAGAGAGAGACAGGGGAACGGGTAGAGAGAGAGAGAGACAGTGGAACGGGTAGAGAGAGATAGAGAGAGAGACAGGGGAACGGGTAGAGAGAGAGAGAAAGACAGGGGAACGGGTGGAGAGAGAGAGACAGGGGAACGGGTAGAGAGAGAGAGAGGGGAACGGGTAGAGAGAGAGAGAGAGGAACGGGTAGAGAGAGAGGGAGGGGAACGGGTAGAGAGAGAGAGACAGGGTAACGGGTCGAGAGATAGAGAGGGGAACGGGTAGAGAGAGAGAGGGGAACGGATAGAGAGAGAGGGGAACGGATAGAGAGAGAGAGAAAGACAGGGGAACGGAGAGAGAGAGAGAGGGGAACGGGTAGAGAGAGAGAGAGAAACAGGGGAACGGATAGAGAGAGAGTGAGACAGGGGAACGGGTAGAGAGAGAGACTGAGAGACAGGGGAATAGGAAGAGAGAGAGAGAGACAGGGGAATAGAGAGAGAGAGAGAGGGAGAGACGGGAACGGATAGAGAGAGAGAGAGAGACAGGGGAACGGGTAGAGAGAGAGAGAGAGACAGGGGAACGGGTGGAGAGAGAGAGAGAGAGAGAGGGGAACGGGTAGAGAGAGAGAGAGAGACAGGGGAACGGGTAGAGAGAGAGAGAGTGACAGGGGAACGGGTTGGGAGAGATAGACAGGGGAACGGGTCGAGAGAGAGAGAGACAGGGGAACGGGTAGAGAGAGAGAGAGACGGGGAACGGGTGGAGAGAGAGAGGGGAACGGATAGAGAGAGAGAGAGAGACAGGGGAACGGGTAGAGAGAGAGAGAGACGGGGAACGGGTGGAGAGAGAGAGGGGAACGGATAGAGAGAGAGAGAGAGACAGGGGAACGGGTGGAGAGAGAGAGACAGGGGAACAGAGAGAGAGAGAGACAGGGGAACAGGGAGAGAGAGAGAGACAGGGGAACAGAGAGAGAGAGAGAGACAGGGGAACAGAGAGAGAGAGAGAGACAGGGGAACAGAGAGAGAGAGAGAGACAGGGGAATGGATAGAGAGAGAGAGACAGGGGAACAGATAGAGAGAGAGACAGGGGAACAGAGAGAGAGAGAAAGGGGAACAGATGGAGAGTGAGAGAGAGACAGGGGAACAGAGAGAGAGAGAGAGACAGGGGAACAGAGATAGAGAGAGACAGGGGAACAGAGAGGGAGAGAGAGAGAGGGGAACAGAGAGAGAGAGAGACAGGGGAACAGAGTGAGAGAGAGAGAGACAGGAGAACAGAGAGAGAGAGAGACAGGGGAACGGATAGAGAGAGAGAGACAGGGGAACGGATAGAGAGAGAGAGACAGAGGAACAGATAGAAAGAGAGAGAGAGAGACAGGGGAACAGAGACAGAGAGAGAGAGAGACAGGGGAACAGATAGAGAGAGAGAGAGACAGGGGAACAGATGGAGAGAGAGAGACAGGGGAATGGATAGAGAGAGAGAGAGACAGGGGAATGGATAGAGAGAGAGAGAGACAGGGGAACAGATAGAGAGAGAGAGAGAGACAGGGGAATGGATAGAGAGAGAGAGAGACAGGGGAATGGATGGAGAGAGAGTGAGACAGGGGAATGGATAGAGAGAGAGAGACAGTGGAATGGATAGAGAGAGAGAGACAGGGGAATAGAAAGAGAGATAGAGACAGGGGAATGAATACAGAGAGCGAGAGAGAGACAGGGGAACGGGTAGAGAGGAATGGAGACAGGGGAACGGGTGGAGAGAGAGAGAGACAGGGGAACGGGTAGAGAGAGAGAGGGAGAGACAGGGGAACGGGTAGAGAGAGAGAGAGAGACAGGGGAACGGGTAGAGAGAGAGAGAGACAGGGGAACGGGTAGAGAGAGAGAGAGAGAGACGGGGAACGGATGGAGAGAGAGAGAGAGACAGGGGAATAGAGAGAGAGAGAGAATCAGGGGAACGGGTAGAGAGAGAGAGAGGGGAACGGAAAGAGTGAGAGAGAAAGACAGGGGAACGGAGAGCGCGAGAGAGACTGGGGAACGGATAGAGAGAGAGAGAGAGACGGGAATGGGTAGAGAGAGTGAGAGACAGGGGAACGGATAGAGAGAGAGAGAGACAGGGGAACGGGTAGAGAGAGATAGAGAGAGAGACAGGGGAACGGGTAGAGAGAGATAGAGAGAGAGACAGGGGAACGGGTAGAGAGAGAGAGAGACAGTGGAACGGGTAGAGAGAAACAGGGGAACGGGTGGAGAGAGAGAGAGAGACAGGGGAACGGGTTGGGAGAGAGAGAGACAGGGGAATGGGTAGAGAGAGATACAGGGGAACGGGTTGAGAGAGAGAGAGAGACAGGGGAACGGGTAGAGAGAGAGAGAGACGGGGAACGGGTGGAGAGAGAGAGAGGGGAACGGATAGAGAGAGAGAGAGACACAGGGGAACGGGTAGAGACAGAGAGACAGGGGAACAGAGAGAGAGAGACAGGGGAACAGGGAGAGAGAGAGACAGGGGAACAGAGAGAGAGAGAGAGACAGGGGAACAGGGAGAGGGAGAGACAGGGGAACAGGGAGAGGGAGAGACAGTGGAACAGAGGTAGAGGGACAGGGGAACGGGTAGAGAGAGAGAGAGAGACAGGGGAACGGGTAGAGAGAGAGAGAGAGACAGGGGAACGGGTAGAGAGAGAGAGAGAGACAGGGGAACGGGTAGAGAGAGAGAGAGACAGGGGAACGGGTAGAGAGAGAGGGAGAGGGGAACGGATAGAGAGAGATAGAGAGGGGAATGGATGGAGAGAGTGAGAGAGGGGAACAGATAGAGAGAGAGGGGAACGGATAGAGAGAGAGGGGAACGGATCGAGACAGAGAGAGAGAGACAGGGGAACAGAGAGAGAGAGACAGGGGAACAGAGAGAGAGAGAGACAGGGGAACAGAGAGAGAGAGAGAGAGACAGGGGAACAGAGAGAGAGAGTGAGACAGGGGAACGGGTAGAGAGAGAGACTGAGAGACAGGGGAATAGGAAGAGAGAGAGAGAGACAGGGGAATAGAGAGAGAGAGAGAGGGAGAGACGGGAACGGATAGAGAGAGAGAGAGAGACAGGGGAACGGGTAGAGAGAGAGAGAGAGACAGGGGAACGGGTGGAGAGAGAGAGAGAGAGAGAGAGGGGAACGGGTAGAGAGAGAGAGAGAGACAGGGGAACGGGTAGAGAGAGAGAGAGTGACAGGGGAACGGGTTGGGAGAGATCGACAGGGGAACGGGTCGAGAGAGAGAGAGACAGGGGAACGGGTAGAGAGAGAGAGAGACGGGGAACGGGTAGAGAGAGAGAGAGACGGGGAACGGGTGGAGAGAGAGAGGGGAACGGATAGAGAGAGAGAGAGAGACAGGGGAACGGGTGGAGAGAGAGAGACAGGGGAACAGAGAGAGAGAGAGACAGGGGAACGGGTGGAGAGAGAGAGACAGGGGAACAGAGAGAGAGAGAGAGACAGGGGAATGGATAGAGAGAGAGAGACAGGGGAACAGATAGAGAGAGAGACAGGGGAACAGAGAGAGAGAGAAAGGGGAACAGATAGAGAGTGAGAGAGAGACAGGGGAACAGAGAGAGAGAGAGAGAGACAGGGGAACAGAGATAGAGAGAGACAGGGGAACAGAGAGGGAGAGAGAGAGAGAGGAACAGAGAGAGAGAGAGACAGGGGAACAGAGTGAGAGAGAGAGAGACAGGGGAACAGAGAGAGAGAGAGACAGGGGAACGGATAGAGAGAGAGAGACAGGGGAACGGATAGAGAGAGAGAGACAGAGGAACAGATAGAAAGAGAGAGAGAGAGACAGGGGAACAGAGACAGAGAGAGAGAGAGACAGGGGAACAGATAGAGAGAGAGAGAGACAGGGGAACAGATAGAGAGAGAGAGACAGGGGAATGGATAGAGAGAGAGAGAGACAGGGGAATGGATAGAGAGAGAGAGAGGAACAGGTCGAGAGAGAGAGAGAGGGGAACGGGTCGAGAGAGAGAGAGACAGGGGAACGGGTCGAGAGAGAGAGACAGGGGAATAGAAAGAGAGATAGAGACAGGGGAATGAATACAGAGAGCGAGAGAGAGACAGGGGAACGGGTAGAGAGGAATAGAGACAGGGGAACGGGTAGAGAGAGAGAGAGAGAGAGAGACAGGGGAACAGAGAGGGAGAGAGGGAGAGGGGAACAGAGAAAGAGAGAGACAGGGGAACAGAGTGAGAGAGAGAGAGACAGGGGAACAGAGAGAGAGAGAGACAGGGGAACGGATAGAGAGAGAGAGACAGGGGAACGGATAGAGAGAGAGAGACAGAGGGACAGGGGAACGGGTAGAGAGAGAGAGAGAGACAGTGGAACGGGTAGAGAGAGATAGAGAGAGAGACAGGGGAACGGGTAGAGAGAGAGAGAAAGACAGGGGAACGGGTGGAGAGAGAGAGACAGGGGAACGGGTAGAGAGAGAGAGAGGGGAACGGGTAGAGAGAGAGAGAGGGGAACGGGTCGAGAGAGAGGGAGGGGAACGGGTAGAGAGAGAGAGACAGGGTAACGGGTCGAGAGATAGAGAGGGGAACGGGCAGAGAGAGAGAGGGGAACGGATAGAGAGAGAGGGGAACGGATAGAGAGAGAGAGAAAGACAGGGGAACGGAGAGAGAGAGAGGGGAACGGGTAGAGAGAGAGAGAGAAACAGGGGAACGGATAGAGAGAGAGTGAGACAGGGGAACGGGTAGAGAGAGAGACTGAGAGACAGGGGAATAGGAAGAGAGAGAGAGAGACAGGGGAATAGAGAGAGAGAGAAAGGGAGAGACGGGAACGGATCGAGAGAGAGAGAGAGACAGGGGAACGGGTGGAGAGAGAGAGAGAGAGAGAGGGGAACGGGTAGAGAGAGAGACAGGGGAACAGGTAGAGAGAGAGAGAGTGACAGGGGAACGGGTTGGGAGAGATAGACAGGGGAACGGGTCGAGAGAGAGAGAGACAGGGGAACGGGTAGAGAGAGAGAGAGACGGGGAACGGGTGGAGAGAGAGAGGGGAACGGATAGAGAGAGAGAGAGAGACAGGGGAACGGGTAGAGAGAGAGATAGAGACAGGGGAACGGGTAGAGAGAGAGAGAGTGACAGGGGAACGGGTTGGGAGAGATAGACAGGGGAACGGGTCGAGAGAGAGAGAGACAGGGGAACGGGTAGAGAGAGAGAGAGACGGGGAACGGGTGGAGAGAGAGAGGGGAACGGATAGAGAGAGAGAGAGAGACAGGGGAACGGGTAGAGAGAGAGAGAGACGGGGAACGGGTGGAGAGAGAGAGGGGAACGGATAGAGAGAGAGAGAGAGACAGGGGAACGGGTGGAGAGAGAGAGACAGGGGAACAGAGAGAGAGAGAGACAGGGGAACAGGGAGAGAGAGAGAGACAGGGGAACAGGGAGAGAGAGAGAGACAGGGGAACAGAGAGAGAGAGAGAGACAGGGGAACAGAGAGAGAGAGAGAGACAGGGGAACAGAGAGAGAGAGAGAGACAGGGGAATGGATAGAGAGAGAGAGACAGGGGAACAGATAGAGAGAGAGACAGGGGAACAGAGAGAGAGAGAAAGGGGAACAGATAGAGAGTGAGAGAGAGACAGGGGAACAGAGAGAGAGAGAGAGAGAGGGGAACAGAGAGAGAGAGAGACAGGGGAACAGAGTGAGAGAGAGAGAGACAGGGGAACAGAGAGAGAGAGAGACAGGGGAACGGATAGAGAGAGAGAGACAGGGGAACGGATAGAGAGAGAGAGACAGAGGAACAGATAGAAAGAGAGAGAGAGAGACAGGGGAACAGAGACAGAGAGAGAGAGAGACAGGGGAACAGATAGAGAGAGAGAGAGACAGGGGAACAGATGGAGAGAGAGAGACAGGGGAATGGATAGAGAGAGAGAGAGACAGGGGAATGGATAGAGAGAGAGAGAGACAGGGGAACAGATAGAGAGAGAGAGAGAGACAGGGGAATGGATAGAGAGAGAGAGAGACAGGGGAATGGATAGAGAGAGAGTGAGACAGGGGAATGGATAGAGAGAGAGAGCCAGGGGAATGGATAGAGAGAGAGAGACAGGGGAATAGAAAGAGAGATAGAGACAGGAGAATGAATACAGAGAGCGAGAGAGAGACAGGGGAACGGGTAGAGAGGAATGGAGACAGGGGAACGGGTGGAGAGAGAGAGAGAGAGAGACAGGGGAACGGGTAGAGAGAGAGAGGGAGAGACAGGGGAACGGGTAGAGAGAGAGAGAGAGACAGGGGAACGGGTAGAGAGAGAGAGAGAGAGACAGGGGAACGGGTAGAGAGAGAGAGAGAGAGACGGGGAACGGATGGAGAGAGAGAGAGAGACAGGGGAATAGAGAGAGAGAGAGAATCAGGGGAACGGGTAGAGAGAGAGAGAGGGGAACGGAAAGAGTGAGAGAGAAAGACAGGGGAACGGAGAGCGCGAGAGAGACTGAGGAACGGATAGAGAGAGAGAGAGACGGGAATGGGTAGAGAGAGTGAGAGACAGGGGAACGGATAGAGAGAGAGAGAGACAGGGGAACGGGTAGAGAGAGATAGAGAGAGAGACAGGGGAACGGGTAGAGAGAGATAGAGAGAGAGACAGGGGAACGGGTAGAGAGAGAGAGAGACAGTGGAACGGGTAGAGAGAAACAGGGGAACGGGTGGAGAGAGAGAGAGAGACAGGGGAACGGGTAGAGAGAGAGAGAGTGACAGGGGAACGGGTTGGGAGAGATAGACAGGGGAACGGGTCGAGAGAGAGAGAGACAGGGGAATGGGTAGAGAGAGATACAGGGGAACGGGTTGAGAGAGAGAGAGAGACAGGGGAACGGGTAGAGAGAGAGAGAGACGGGGAACGGGTGGAGAGAGACAGGGGAACGGGTAGAGAGAGAGAGAGTGACAGGGGAACGGGTTGGGAGAGATAGACAGGGGAACGGATAGAGAGAGAGAGAGACTGGGGAACGGGTAGAGAGAGATAGAGAGAGAGACAGGGGAACGGGTAGAGAGAGATAGAGAGAGAGACAGGGGAACGGGTAGAGAGAGAGAGAGACAGTGGAACGGGTAGAGAGAAACAGGGGAACGGGTTGGGAGAGATAGACAGGGGAACGGATAGAGAGAGAGAGAGAGAGAGACAGGGGAACGGGTAGAGAGAGATAGAGAGAGAGACAGGGGAACGGGTGGAGAGAGAGAGAGAGACAGGGGAACGGGTAGAGAGAGAGAGAGTGACAGGGGAACGTGTTGGGAGAGATAGACAGGGGAACGGGTCGAGAGACAGAGAGACAGGGGAACAGAGAGAGAGAGACAGGGGAACAGGGAGAGAGAGAGACAGGGGAACAGAGAGAGAGAGAGAGACAGGGGAACAGGGAGAGGGAGAGACAGGGGAACAGGGAGAGGGAGAGACAGTGGAACAGAGGTAGAGAGACAGGGGAACGGGTAGAGAGAGAAAGAGAGACAGGGGAACGGGTAGAGAGAGAGAGAGACAGGGGAACGGGTAGAGAGAGAGAGGGGAACGGATAGAGAGAGAGGGGAATGGAATGCGAGAGAGAGAGGGACAGGGGAACGGGTAGAGAGAGAGAGAGAGACAGGGGAACGGGTAGAGAGAGAGAGAGAGACAGGGGAACGGGTAGAGAGAGAGAGAGAGACAGGGGAACGGGTAGAGAGAGAGAGAGAGACAGGGGAACGGGTAGAGAGAGAGAGAGACAGGGGAACGGGTAGAGAGAGAGGGAGAGGGGAACGGATAGAGAGAGATAGAGAGGGGAATGGATGGAGAGAGTGAGAGAGGGGAACAGATAGAGAGAGAGGGGAACGGATCGAGACAGAGAGAGAGAGACAGGGGAACAGAGAGAGAGAGACAGGGGAACAGAGAGAGAGAGAGACAGGGGAACAGAGAGAGAGAGAGAGAGACAGGGGAACAGAGAGAGAGAGTGAGACAGGGGAACGGGTAGAGAGAGAGACTGAGAGACAGGGGAATAGGAAGAGAGAGAGAGAGACAGTGGAATAGAGAGAGAGAGAGAGGGAGAGACGGGAACGGATAGAGAGAGAGAGAGAGACAGGGGAACGGGTAGAGAGAGAGAGAGAGACAGGGGAACGGGTGGAGAGAGAGAGAGAGAGAGAGAGGGGAACGGGTAGAGAGAGAGAGAGAGACAGGGGAACGGGTAGAGAGAGAGAGAGTGACAGGGGAACGGGTTGGGAGAGATAGACAGGGGAACGGGTCGAGAGAGAGAGAGACAGGGGAACGGGTAGAGAGAGAGAGAGACGGGGAACGGGTGGAGAGAGAGAGGGGAACGGATAGAGAGAGAGAGAGAGACAGGGGAACGGGTAGAGAGAGAGAGAGACGGGGAACGGGTGGAGAGAGAGAGGGGAACGGATAGAGAGAGAGAGAGAGAGACAGGGGAACGGGTGGAGAGAGAGAGACAGGGGAACAGAGAGAGAGAGAGACAGGGGAACAGGGAGAGAGAGAGAGACAGGGGAACAGAGAGAGAGAGAGAGACAGGGGAACAGAGAGAGAGAGAGAGACAGGGGAACAGAGAGAGAGAGAGAGACAGGGGAATGGATAGAGAGAGAGAGACAGGGGAACAGATGGAGAGAGAGACAGGGGAACAGAGAGAGAGAGAAAGGGGAACAGATAGAGAGTGAGAGAGAGACAGGGGAACAGAGAGAGAGAGAGAGAGACAGGGGAACAGAGATAGAGAGAGACAGGGGAACAGAGAGGGAGAGAGAGAGAGGGGAACAGAGAGAGAGAGAGACAGGGGAACAGAGTGAGAGAGAGAGAGACAGGGGAACAGAGAGAGAGAGAGACAGGGGAACGGATAGAGAGAGAGAGACAGGGGAACGGATAGAGAGAGAGAGACAGAGGAACAGATAGAAAGAGAGAGAGAGAGACAGGGGAACAGAGACAGAGAGAGAGAGAGACAGGGGAACAGATAGAGAGAGAGAGAGACAGGGGAACAGATAGAGAGAGAGAGACAGGGGAATGGATAGAGAGAGAGAGAGACAGGGGAATGGATAGAGAGAGAGAGAGACAGGGGAACAGATAGAGAGAGAGAGAGAGACAGGGGAATGGATAGAGAGAGAGAGAGACAGGGGAATGGATAGAGAGAGAGTGAGACAGGGGAATGGATGGAGAGAGAGAGAGACAGGGGAATGGATAGAGAGAGAGAGAGGAACAGGTCGAGAGAGAGAGAGGGGAACGGGTCGAGAGAGAGAGAGACAGGGGAACGGGTAGAGAGAGAGAGACAGGGGAATAGAAAGAGAGATAGAGACAGGGGAATGAATACAGAGAGCGAGAGAGAGACAGGGGAACGGGTAGAGAGGAATAGAGACAGGGGAACGGGTAGAGAGAGAGAGAGAGAGAGACAGGGGAACGGGTAGAGAGAGAGAGGGAGAGACAGGGGAACGGGTAGAGAGAGAGAGAGAGACAGGGGAACGGGTAGAGAGAGAGAGAGAGAGACAGGGGAACGGGTAGAGAGAGAGAGAGAGAGACGGGGAACGGATGGAGAGAGAGAGAGAGACAGGGGAATAGAGAGAGAGAGAGAATCAGGGGAACGGGTAGAGAGAGAGAGAGGGGAACGGAAAGAGTGAGAGAGAAAGACAGGGGAACGGAGAGCGCGAGAGAGACTCGGGAACGGATAGAGAGAGAGAGAGAGACGGGAATGGGTAGAGAGAGTGAGAGACAGGGGAACGGATAGAGAGAGAGAGAGACAGGGGAACGGGTAGAGAGAGATAGAGAGAGAGACAGGGGAACGGGTAGAGAGAGATAGAGAGAGAGACAGGGGAACGGGTAGAGAGAGAGAGAGACAGTGGAACGGGTAGAGAGAAACAGGGGAACGGGTCGAGAGAGAGAGAGACAGGGGAACGGGTAGAGAGAGAGAGAGACGGGGAACGGGTGGAGAGAGAGAGAGACACAGGGGAACGGGTAGAGACAGAGAGACAGGGGAACAGAGAGAGAGAGAGACAGGGGAACAGGGAGAGAGAGAGAGAGACAGGGGAACAGAGAGAGAGAGAGACAGGGGAACAGGGAGAGAGAGAGACAGGGGAACAGAGAGAGAGAGAGAGACAGGGGAACAGGGAGAGGGAGAGACAGGGGAACAGGGAGAGGGAGAGACAGTGGAACAGAGGTAGAGAGACAGGGGAACGGGTAGAGAGAGAAAGAGAGACAGGGGAACGGGTAGAGAGAGAGAGAGAGACAGGGGAACGGGTAGAGAGAGAGAGAGAGACAGGGGAACGGGTAGAGAGAGAGAGAGAGAGACAGGGGAACGGGTAGAGAGAGAGGGAGAGGGGAACAGATAGAGAGAGAGGGGAACGGATAGAGACAGAGAGAGAGAGACAGGGGAACAGAGAGTGAGAGTCAGGGGAACAGAGAGAGAGAGAGAGACAGGGGAATGGATAGAGAGAGAGAGAGACAGGGGAACAGAGAGTGAGAGTCAGGGGAACAGAGAGAGAGAGAGACAGGGGAACAGAGAGAGAGAGAGACAGGGGAACAGAGGGAGAGAGAGAGACAGGGGAACAGAGGGAGAGAGAGAGACAGGGGAACAGAGAGAGAGAGAGACAGGGGAACAGAGGGAGAGAGTCAGGGGAACAGAGAGAGAGAGAGACAGGGGAACAGAGGGAGAGAGTCAGGGGAACAGAGAGAGAGAGAGACAGGGGAACAGAGGGAGAGAGTCAGGGGAACAGAGAGAGAGAGAGACAGGGGAACAGAGGGAGAGAGAGACAGGGCAACAGAGAGAGAGAGAGAGACAGGGCAACAGAGAGAGGGAGGGGAACGGATCGAGAGAGAGAGAGGGGGGGAACAGAGAGAGAGAGAGAAAGAGAAAGAGAGGGGGGAACGGAGAGAGAGAGAGAGGGGGGGGAACGGAGAGAGAGAGAGAGAGGGTGAATAGAGAGACAGAGAGACAGGGGAACAGAGAGAGAGACAGGGGAACAGAGAGAGAGAGAGGTATGGGGAGAGATAGAGAGGGGGAGAGGTAGGGGGAGAGAGAGAGAGAGGGGGAGCGGGGGAGAGAAAGAGAGGGGGGAGAGAGGTAGGGGGAGAGAGAGGGAGAGGGGGAGAGGGAGAGAGAGGGGGAGAGGGAGAGGGGGAGAGGGAGAGGTAGGCGAGAGAGAGAGAGGGGGAGAGAAAGAGAGAGAGGGATCGAGAGAGGGGGAGAGAGAGGGGGGGAGAGAGAGGGGGAGAGAGGGAGAGAGAGGGAGTCGGGAACAGAGAGAGAGAGGTCGGGGAAGAGAGAGAGAGAGAGAGGTCGGGGGGAGAGAGAGAGAGAGGTGGAGAGGGAGAGGGGGAGAGAGAGAGAGAGGCGTAGAGAGAGAGAGAGAGGGAAAGAGAGAGAGGGAGAGAGAGGGAGTGGGGAACAGAGAGAGAGAGGTAGGGGAAGAGAGAGAGAGAGAGAGAGGTAGGGGGAGGAGGGAGAGAGAGAGGGAGAGAGAGAGAAGGAGTGGTAGAGAGAGAGAGGTCGGGGGAGAGAGAGAGGGGGAGAGGGGAGAGGTGGAGAGATAGAGAGAGCGAGGGAGTGGGGAACAGAGAGAGACAGGTGGGGGGGAGAGAGAGGAAAGAGGGGGTGATGGAGGGAGAGGGAGTGGGGAACAGAGAGAAAGGGGGAGAGGGAGAGAGAGAAGGGTGAACAGTTAGAAACAGAGAGGGACAGGGTAATTGAAAGAGAGAGACTGGGGAGAAGATAGAGGGAGAGTGATGGGGAATGGATAGAGAGATCGCCTTCTCCCTGTCTCTCTCTCTCTATCCATTCCCCCGACAGTCTCTCTCTATCTGTTCCCAACTCCCTCTCTCTTTCTCGCTCTATCTATTCCTCTGTCTTTCTCTTTTTATCTGTGCCCCTTTCTCTCTCCATCCATTCCCCGTCACACTCTCTCTATCTTATCCCATGTCCTTTTCTTTACCTGTTCCCCTTGCTCTCTCTCTGTTCCCCTGTCTCCCTATCTCTCTCCATTGCTCTGCCTCTAACTATCTATTCTCCTGTATCTCTCTATCCATTCTCTGCTTCTCCCACTCCCTCTCTTCTTGTCCCACTCCCTCTCTTCTTGTCCCACTCCCTCTCTCCTTGTCCCTCTCCTCTCTCCCTGTCCCACTCCCTCTCTCCTTGTCCCTCTCCCTGTCTCACCCCATCTATCCTGCACTCTCCTTCTCTCCAACCCTCTCCCTCTTTCTCCCCCTACCTCCCTTTCCCTCA
>NW_027139680.1:65000-116483 GCF_035084215.1 Heptranchias perlo | reverse complement strand
AGTGTTTCTCTCTCTCTCTCCCCCCAGTGTTTCTCTCTCTCTCTCCCCCCAGTCTTTCTGTCTCTCTCTCCCCTCAGTGTTTCTCTCTCTCTCTACCCAGTGTTTCGCTCTCTCTCCCCGCGGTGTTTCTCTCTCTCTCTCCCCCCCAGTGTTTCTCTCTCTCTCTTCCCCCAGTGTTTCTCTCTCTCTCTCCCCCCATTGTTTCTCTCTCTCTCTCCACCCAGTGTTTCTCTCTCTCTCTCACCCCAGTGTTTCTCTCTCTCTCTCTCCCCACAGTGTTTCGCTCTCTCTCCCCGCAGTGTTTCTCTCTCTCTCTCCCCCCAGTGTTTCTCTCTCTCTCTTCCCCCAGTGTTTCTCTCTCTCTCTCCCCCCAGTGTTTCTCTCTCTCTCCCCCCGTGTTTCTCTCTCTCTCTCCCCCCAGTGTTTCTCTCTCTCTCTCCTCCCCCGTGTTTCTCTCTCTCTCTCCCCCCAGTGTTTCTCTCTCTCTCGCCGCCCAGTGTTTCTCTCTCTCTCTCTCCCCCCAGTGTTTCTCTCTCTCTCTACCCCCACTGTTTCTCTCTCTCTCACTCCCCCCAGTGTTCCTCTCTCTCTCTCTCGCCCCAGTGTTTCTCTCTCTCTCTCCCCCCAGTGTTTCTCGCTCTCACTCCCCCCAGTGTTTCTCTCTCTCTCTCTCACCCCAGTGTTTCTCTCTCTCTCTCTCCCCCAGTGTTTCTCTCTCTCTCCCTCCCCCTAGTGTTTCGCTCTCTCTCCACCCAGTGTTTCTCTCTCTCTCTCTCCCTCTCTCTCTCCCCAGTGTTTCTCTCTCTCTCCCCCCAGGGTTTCTCTCTCTCTCCCCCCAGTGTTTCTCTCTCTCTCTCTCTCCCCCCAGTGTTTCTCTCTCTAACCCCCCAGTGTTTCTCTCTCTCCCCCCAGTGTTTCTCTCTCTCCCCCCAGTGTTCATCTCTCTCCCCCCCCCCAGTGTTTCTCTCTCTCTCTCCCCCCAGTGTTCCTCTCTCTCTCTCTCTCTCGCCCCCCAGTGTTTCTCTCTCTCTCTCCCCCCAGTGTTTCTCGCTCTCACTCCCCCCAGTGTTCCTCTCTCTCTCTCTCCCCCCAGTGTTTCTCTCTCTCTCCCCCCAGTGTTTCTCTCTCTCTCTCCCCCCAGTGTTTCTCTCTCTCTCTCCCCCAGTGTTTCTCTCTCTCTCTCCCCCCAGTGTTTCTCTCTCTCTCTCCCCCCAGTATTTCTCTCTCTCTCCCCCCAGTGTTTCTCTCTCTCTCTCCCCCCAGTGTTTCTCTCTCCCTCTCCCCAGTGCTTCTCTCTCTCTCTCCCCCCAGTGTTTCTCTCTCTCTCTCCCCCAGTGTTTCTCTCTCTCTCTCCCCGCAGTGTTTATCTCTATCTCTCTCCCCAGTGTTTCTCTCTCTCTCCCCCCAGTGTTTCTCTCTCTCTCCCCCCAGTGTTTCTCTCTCTCTCCCCCCATTGTTTCTCTCTCTCTCCCCCCATTGTTTCTCTCTCTCTCTCCACCCAGTGTTTCTCTCTCTCTCTCACCCCAGTGTTTCTCTCTCTCTCTCTCCCCACAGTGTTTCTCTCTCTCTCCCCCCAGTGTTTCTCTCTCTCTCTCCCCCCAGTGTTTCTCTCTCTCTCTCCCCCCAGTCTTTCTGTCTCTCTCTCCCCCCAGTGTTTCTCTCTCTCTCTACCCAGTGTTTCGCTCTCTCTCCCCGCGGTGTTTCTCTCTCTCTCTCCCCCCCAGTGTTTCTCTCTCTCTCTCTTCCCCCAGTGTTTCTCTCTCTCTCTCCCCCCATTGTTTCTCTCTCTCTCTCCACCCAGTGTTTCTCTCTCTCTCTCACCCCAGTGTTTCTCTCTCTCTCTCTCCCCACAGTGTTTCTCTCTCTCTCCCCCCAGTGTTTCTCTCTCTCTCTCCCCCCAGTGTTTCTCTCTCTCTCTCCCCCCAGTCTTTCTGTCTCTCTCTCCCCCCAGTGTTTCTCTCTCTCTCTCCCCAGTGTTTCGCTCTCTCTCCCCGCAGTGTTTCTCTCTCTCTCTCCCCCCCAGTGTTTCTCTCTCTCTCTTCCCCCAGTGTTTCTCTCTCTCTCTCCCCCCAGTGTTTCTCTCTCTCTCCCCCCGTGTTTCTCTCTCTCTCTCCCCCCAGTGTTTCTCTCTCTCTATCTCTCTCGCCCCCAGTGATTCTCTCTCTCTCTCTCTCCCCCCAGTGTTCTTTCTCTCTCTCTCTCCCCCCAGTGTTTCTCTCTCTCACTCCACACCCCAGTGTTTCTCTCTCTCTCTTCCCCCCCAGTGTTTCACTCTCTCAACCCCCCCCCAGTGTTTCTCTCTATCTCTCCCGCCATTGTTTCTCTGTCTCTCTCTCCCCCTAGTGTTTCTCTCTCTCTCCCCCAGTATTTCTCTCTCTCTCTCCCCGCAGTGTTTCTCTCTCTCTCTCCCCCCAGTGTTTCTCTCTCTCTCTCCCCCCAGTGTTTCTCTCTCTCTCTCCCCCCAGTGTTTCTCTCTCTCTCTCCCCCCAGTGTTTCTCTCTCTCTCTCCCCCCAGTGTTTCTCTCTCTCTCTCTCCCCAGTGTTTCTCTCTCTCTCTCCCCTCAATGTTTCTCTCTCTCTCTCCCCCCAGTGTTTCTCTCTCTCTCTCTCTCCCCCAGTATTTCTCTCTCTCTCTCTCCCCCCAGTGTTTCTCTCTCTCTCTCCCCACAGTATTTCTCTCTCACTCTCCCCCCAGTGTTTCTCTCTCTCTCTCTCCCCCCAGTGTTTCTCTCTCTCTCTCCCCCCAGTGTTTATCTCTATCTCTCTCCCCAGTGTTTCTCTCTCTCTCCCCCAGTGTTTCTCTCTCTCTCTCCACCCAGTGTTTCTCTCTCTCTCCCCCCAGTGTTTCTCTCTCTCTCTCCCCCAGTGTTTCTCTCTCTCTCCCACCAGTGTTTCTCTCTCTCTCCCACCAATGTTTCTCTCTCTCTCTCCCCCCAGTGTTTCTCTCTCTCTCTCTCCCCCCAGTGTTTCTCTCTCTCTCCCCCCAGTGTTTCTCTCTCTCTCTCCCCCCAGTGTTTCTCTCTCTCTCTCTCCCCGCAGTATTTCTCTCTCTCTCCCTCCCCCCAGCGTTTCTCTCTCTCTCTCCCCCCCCAGTGATTCTCTCTCTCTCCCCCCCCCCAGTGTTTCTCTCTCTCTCTCCCCCCCCCCAGGGTTTCTCTCTCTCTCTCCCCCGCAGGGTTTCTCTCTCTCTCTCCACCCCCCAGTGTTTCTCTCTCTCTCTCCACCCCCCAGTGTTTCTCTCTCTCTCTCCCCCCAGTGTTTCTCTCTCTCTATCTCTCTCCCCCCAGTGATTATCTTTCTCCCTCTCTCCCCCCAGTGTTTCTCTCTCTCTCTCCCCCCCAGTGTTTCTCTCTCTCTCCACCCCCCAGTGTTTCTCTCTCTCTCTTCCCCCCCCAGTGTTTCACTCTCTCTCGCCCCCGCAGTGTTTCTCTCTCTCTCTCCACCCCCCAGTGTTTCTCTCTCTCTCTCCCCCCAGTGTTTCTCTCTCTCTATCTCTCACGCCCCCAGTGTTTCTCTCTCTCTCTCCCCCCAGTGTTTCTCTCTCTCTATCTCTCACGCCCCCAGTGATTCTCTCTCTCTCTCTCCACACCCCAGTGTTTCTCTCTCTCTCTTCACCCCCCAGTGTTTCTCTCTCTCTCCCCCGCAGTGTTTCTCTCTATCTCTCCCGCCAGTGTTTCTCTGTCTCTCTGTCCCCCTAGTGTTTCTCTCTCTCTCCCCCCAGTATTTCTCTCTCTCTCTCTCCCCCCAGTGTTTCTCTCTCTCTCTCCCCCCAGTGTTTCTCTATCTCTCTCCCCCCAGTGTTTCTCTCCCTATCTCCCCCCAGTGTTTCTCTCTCTCTCCCCCCCCAGTGTTGCTCTCTCTCTCTCCCCCCAGTGTTTTTCTCTCTCTCTCACCCCAGTGTTTCTCTCTCTCTCTCCCCTCAGTGTCTCTCTCTCTCTCTCCAGTGTTTCTCTCTCTCTCTCTCACCCCAGTATTTCTCTCTCTCTCTCCCCCCAGTGTTTCTCTCTCTCTCTCCCCCCAGTGTTTCTCTCTCTCTCTCCTCCCAGTGTTTCTCTCTCTCTCTCCCCAGTGTTTCTCTCTCTCTCTCTCACCCCAGTATTTCTCTCTCTCTCTCCCCCCAGTGTTTCTCTCTCTCTCTCCCCCCAGTGTTTCTCTCTCTCTCTCCCCCCAGTGTTTCTCTCTCTCTCGCCGCCCAGTGTTTCTCTCTCTCTCTCCCCCCACTGTTTCTCTCTCTCTCACTCCCCCTCGTGTTTCTCTCTCTCTCTCCCCCCAGTGTTTCTCTCTCTCTCTCCCCCCAGTGTTTCTCTCTCTCTCTCCCCCCAGTGTTTCTCTCTCTCTCGCTGCCCAGTGTTTCTCTCTCTCTCTCCCCCCAGTGTTTCTCTCTCTCTCTCCCCCCAGTGTTTCTCTCTCTCTCTCCCCCCAGTGTTTCTCTCTCTCTCTCCCCCCAGTATTTCTCTCTCTCTCCCCCCAGTGTTTCTCTCTCTCTCTCCCCCCAGTGTTTCTCTCTGTCTCTCCCCCCAGTGTTTCTCTCTCCCTCTCCCCAGTGTTTCTCTCTATCTCTCCCCCAGTGTTTCTCTCTCTCTCTCCCCCAGTGTTTCTCTCTCTCTCTCCCCGCAGTGTTTATCTCTATCTCTCTCCCCAGTGTTTCTCTCTCTCTCCCCCCAGTGTTTCTCTCTCTCTCCCCCCAGTGTTTCTCTCTCTCTCTCCCCCCCCAGTGTTTCTCTCTCTCTTCCCCCATTGTTTCTCTCTCTCTCTCCACCCAGTGTTTCTCTCTCTCTCTCACCCCAGTGTTTCTCTCTCTCTCTCTCCCCACACTGTTTCTCTCTCTCTCCCCCCAGTGTTTCTCTCTCTCTCTCCCCCCAGTGTTTCTATCTCTCTCTCCCCCCAGTCTTTCTGTCTCTCTCTCCCCCCAGTGTTTCTCTCTCTCTCTCCCCAGTGTTTCGCTCTCTCTCCCCGCAGTGTTTCTCTCTCTCTCTCCCCCCCCAGTGTTTCTCTCTCTCTCTTCCCCCAGTGTTTCTCTCTCTCTCTCCCCCCAGTGTTTCTCTCTCTCTCCCCCCGTGTTTCTCTCTCTCTCTCCCCCCAGTTTTTCTCTCTCTCTCTCCGCCCAGTGTTTCTCTCTCTCTGTCTGCCCAATGTTTCTCTCTCTCTCTCCCCCCAGTGTTTCTCTCTCTCTCTCTCTCTCTCCGCCCAGTGTTTCTCTCTCTCTCTCCGCCCAATGTTTCTCTCTCTCTCTCTACCCCCAGTGTTTCTTTCTCTCTCTCTCTCTCTCTCCCCAGTGTTTCTCTCTCTCTCTCCCCCCAGTGTTTCTCTCTCTCTCTCTCCCCGCAGTATTTCTCTCTCTCTCCCTCCCCCCAGCGTTTCTCTCTCTCTCCCCCCCCCCCCAGTGTTTCTCTCTCTCTCCCCCCCCCCCCCAGTGATTCTCTCTCTCTCCCCCCCCCCCCAGTGTTTCTCTCTCTCTCCCCCCCCCCAGTGTTTCTCTCTCTCTCCCCCCCCCCAGGGTTTCTCTCTCTCTCTCCCCCGCAGGGTTTCTCTCTCTCTCTCCACCCCCCAGTGTTTCTCTCTCTCTCTCCACCCCCCAGTGTTTCTCTCTCTCTCTCCCCCCAGTGTTTCTCTCTCTCTATCTCTCTCCCCCCAGTGATTATCTTTCTCCCTCTCTCCCCCCAGTGTTTCTCTCTCTCTCTCCCCCCCAGTGTTTCTCTCTCTCTCCACCCCCCAGTGTTTCTCTCTCTCTCTTACCCCCCCAGTGTTTCACTCTCTCTCGCCCCCGCAGTGTTTCTCTCTCTCTCTCCACCCCCCAGTGTTTCTCTCTCTCTCTCCCCCCAGTCTTTCTCTCTCTCTATCTCTCACGCCCCCAGTGATTCTCTCTCTCTCTCTCTACCCCCAGTGTTTCTTTCTCTCTCTCTCTCGCCCCCCAGTGTTTCTCTCTCTCTCTCTCCCCCCAGTGTTTCTCTCTCTCTCTCCCCCAGTGTTTCTCTCTCTCTCTCCCCCCAGTGTTTCTCTCTCTCTCTCCCCCCAGTGTTTCTCTCTCTATCTCCCCCCAGTGTTTCTCTCTCTATCTCCCCCCAGTGTTTCTCTCTCTCTCCCCCCCCAGTGTTGCTCTCTCTCTCTCCCCCCAGTGTTTTTCTCTCTCTCTCACCCCAGTGTTTCTCTCTCTCTCTCCCCTCAGTGTTTCTCTCTCTCTCTCCCCAGTGTTTCTCTCTCTCTCTCTCACCCCAGTATTTCTCTCTCTCTCTCCCCCCAGTGTTTCTCTCTCTCTCTCCCCCCAGTGTTTCTCTCTCTCTCTCCCCCCAGTGTTTCTCTCTCTCTCTCCCCCCAGTGTTTCTCTCTCTATCTCCCCCCAGTGTTTCTCTCTCTATCTCCCCCCAGTGTTTCTCTCTCTCTCCCCCCCCAGTGTTGCTCTCTCTCTCTCCCCCCAGTGTTTTTCTCTCTCTCTCACCCCAGTGTTTCTCTCTCTCTCTCCCCTCAGTGTTTCTCTCTCTCTCTCCCCAGTGTTTCTCTCTCTCTCTCTCACCCCAGTATTTCTCTCTCTCTCTCCCCCCAGTGTTTCTCTCTCTCTCTCCCCCCAGTGTTTCTCTCTCTCGCTCCCCCCACTGTTTCTCTCTCTCTCTCCCCCCAATGTTTCTCTCTCTCTCTCCCCCCAGTGTTTCTCTCTCTCTCTCCCCCAGTGTTTCTCTCTCTCTCTCCCCCCAGTGTTTCTCTCTCTCTCTCCCCCCAGTGTTTCTCTCTCTCTGTCCCCCCAGTATTTCTCTCTCTCTCCCCCCAGTGTTTCTCTCTCTCTCTCCCCCCAGTGTTTCTCTCTGTCTCTCCCCCCAGTGTTTCTCTCTCCCTCTCCCCAGTGTTTCTCTCTATCTCTCCCCCCAATGTTTCTCTCTCTCTCTCCCCCAGTGTTTCTCTCTCTCTCTCCCCGCAGTGTTTATCTCTATCTCTCTCCCCAGTGTTTCTCTCTCTCTCCCCCCAGTGTTTCTCTCTCTCTCCCCCCAGTGTTTCTCTCTCTCTCTCCCCCCCCAGTGTTTCTCTCTCTCTCCCCCCATTGTTTCTCTCTCTCTCTCCACCCAGTGTTTCTCTCTCTCTCTCACCCCAGTGTTTCTCTCTCTCTCTCTCCCCACACTGTTTCTCTCTCTCTCCCCCCAGTGTTTCTCTCTCTCTCTCCCCCCAGTGTTTCTCTCTCTCTCTCCCCCCAGTCTTTCTGTCTCTCTCTCCCCCCAGTGTTTCTCTCTCTCTCTCCCCAGTGTTTCGCTCTCTCTCCCCGCAGTGTTTCTCTCTCTCTCTCCCCCCCCCAGTGTTTCTCTCTCTCTCTTCCCCCAGTGTTTCTCTCTCTCTCTCCCCCCAGTGTTTCTCTCTCTCTCCCCCCGTGTTTCTCTCTCTCTCTCCCCCCAGTTTTTCTCTCTCTCTCTCTGCCCAATGTTTCTCTCTCTCTCTTCCCCCAGTGTTTCTCTCTCTCTCTCTCTCTCTCTCTCTCCGCCCAGTGTTTCTCTCTCTCTCTCCGCCCAATGTTTCTCTCTCTCTCTCTACCCCCAGTGTTTCTTTCTCTCTCTCTCTCTCTCTCCCCAGTGTTTCTCTCTCTCTCTCCACACCCCAGTGTTTCTCTCTCTCTCTTCCCCCCCCCCAGTGTTTCACTCTCTCTCCCCCCCCCCCAGTGTTTCTCTCTATCTCTCCCGCCAGTGTTTCTCTGTCTCTCTCCCCCCAGTGTTTCTCTCTCTCTCTCCCTCAGTGTTTCTCTCTCTCTCTCCCTCAGTGTTTCTCTCTCTCTCTCCCCCCAGTATTTCTCTCTCTCTCTCCCCCCAGTGTTTCTCTCTCTCTCTCCCTCAGTGTTTCTCTCTCTCTCTCCCCCCAGTGTTTCTCTCTCTATCTCCCCCAGTGTTTCTCTCTCTCCCCCCCCCCAGTGTTGCTCTCTCTCTCTCTCCCCCCGGTGTTTTTCTCTCTCTCTCCCCCCAGTGTTTCTCTCTCTCTCTCCCCTCAGTGTTTCTCTCTCTCTCTCCCACCAGTGTTTCTCTCTCTCTCCCCCCAGTGTTTCTCTCTCTCTCTCTCCCCCCAGTGTTTCGATCTCTGTCTCCCCCTCTGTTTCTCTCTCTCTCACTCCCCCCAGTGTTCCTCTCTCTCTCTCTCCCCCCAGTGTTTCTCTCTCTCTCTCTCCCCCCAGTGTTTCTCTCTCTCTCTCCCCACAGTGTTTCTCTCTCTCTCCCCCCCGTGTTTCTCTCTCTCTCTCCCCCCAGTGTTTCTCTCTCTCTCGCCGCCCAGTGTTTCTCTCTCTCTCTCTCCCCCCAGTGTTTCTCTCTCTCTCACTCCCCCCAGTGTTCCTCTCTCTCTCTCCCCCCAGTGTTTCTCGCTCTCACTCCCCCCAGTGTTTCTCTCTCTCTCTCTCACCCCAGTGTTTCTCTCTCTCTCTCTCCCCCAGTGTTTCTCTCTCTCTCCCTCCCCCCAGTGTTTCTCTCTCTCTCCACCCAGTGTTTCTCTCTCTCTCTCTCCCTCTCTCACTCCCCAGTGTTTCTCTCTCTCTCCCCCCACAGTGTTTCTCTCTCTCTCTCCCCCCCCGTGTTTCTAGCTCTCTCTCCCCCCAGTCTTTCTCTCTCTCCCCCCCCCCCCCGTGTTTCTAGCTCTCTCTCCCCCCAGTGTTTCTCTCTCTCTCGCCGCCCAGTGTTTCTCTCTCTCTCTCTCCCCCCAGTGTTTCTCTCTCTCTCTCCCCCCACTGTTTCTCTCTCTCTCACTCCCCCCAGTGTTCCTCTCTCTCTCTCTCGCCCCAGTGTTTCTCTCTCTCTCTCCCCCCTGTGTTTCTCGCTCTCACTCCCCTCAGTGTTTCTCTCTCTCTCTCTCACCCCAGTGTTTCTCTCTCTCTCTCTCTCCCCCAGTGTTTCTCTCTCTCTCCCTCCCCCCAGTGTTTCTCTCTCTCTCCACCCAGTGTTTCTCTCTCTCTCCCCAGTGTTTCTCTCTCTCTCCCCCCAGGGTTTCTCTCTCTCTCCCCCCAGTGTTTCTCTCTCTCCCCCCAGTGTTTCTCTCTCTCCCCCCAGTGTTTCTCTCTCTCCCCCCAGTGTTTCTCTCTCTCCCCCCCCAGTGTTTCTCTCTCTCCCCCCAGAGTTTCTCTCTCTCATCCCCCAGTGTTTCTCTCTCTCTCAACCCCAGTGTTTATCTCACTCTCCCCCCAGTGTTTCTCTCTCTCTCCCCCCAGTGTTTCTCTCTCTCTCCCTACCCCCAATGTTTCTCTCTCTCTCCCCCCAGTGTTTCTCTCTCTCTCTCCCCCCTGTGTTTCTCTCTCTCTCTCTCCCCCCAGTGTTTCTCTCTCTCTCTCTCCCCCCAGTGTTTCTCTCTCTCTCCCTCCCCCCAGCGTATCTCTCTCTCTCTCTCCCCACCCCCCAGTGATTCTCTCTCTCTCTCCCCCCCCCCAGTGTTTCTCTCTCTCTCCCACCCCCCAGGGTTTCTCTCTCTCTCTCCCCCCCAGGGTTTCTCTCTCTCTCTCCCCCCCCCCCACTGTTTCTCTCTCTCTCACTCCCCCCAGTGTTGCTCTCTCTCTCTCCCCCCAGTGTTTCTCTCTCTCTCCCCCAGTGTTTCTCTCTCTCTCTCCCCCCAGTGTTTCTCTCTCTCTCCCCCCAGTGTTTCTCTCTCTCTCCCCCCAGTGTTTCTCTCTCTCTCTCCCCCCAGTGTTTCTCTCTCTATCTCCCCCCAGTGTTTCTCTCTCTCTCTCCCCACAGTGTTTATCTCTATCTCTCTCCCCAGTGTTTCTCTCTCTCTCCCCCAGTTTTTCTCTCTCTCTCACCCAGTGTTTCTATCTCTCTCTCCACCCAGTGTTTCTCTCTCTCTCCCCCCAGTGTTTCTCTCTCTCTCTCCCCCCAGTGTTTCTCTCTCTCTCCCTCCAGTGTTTCTCTCTCTCTCCCCCCAGTGTTTCTCTCTCTCTCCCCCCAGTGTTTCTCTCTCTCTCCCCCCAGTGTTTCTCTCTCTCTCCCTACCCCCAATGTTTCTCTCTCTCTCTCCCCCCAGTGTTTCTCTCTCTCTCTCTCTCCCCCCAGTGTTTCTCTCTCTCTCCCCCCAGTGTTTCTCTCTCTCTCTCTCCCCCCATTGTTTCTATCTCTCTCTCCCCGCAGTATTTCTCTCTCTCTCCCCCCCCCCCAGGGTTTCTCTCTCTCTCTCCCCCGCAGGGTTTCTCTCTCTCTCTCCACCCCCCAGTGTTTCTCTCTCTCTCTCCACCCCCCAGTGTTTCTCTCTCTCTCTCCCCCCAGTGTTTCTCTCTCTCTGTCTCTCTCCCCCCAGTGATTATCTTTCTCTCTCTCTCTCCCCCCAGTGTTTCTCTCTCTCTCTCCCCCCAGTGTTTCTCTCTCTCTCTCCCCCCCCAGTGTTTCTCTCTCTCTCCACCCCCCAGTGTTTCTCTCTCTCTCTCCCCCCAGTGTTTCTCTCTCTCTATCTCTCACGCCCCCAGTGATTCTCTCTCTCTCTCTACCCCCAGTGTTTCTTTCTCTCTCTCTCTCTCCCCCCAGTGTGTCTCTCTCTCTCTCCACACCCCAGTGTTTCTCTCTCTCTCTTCCCCCCCCAGTGTTTCACTCTCTCTCCCCCCCAGTGTTTCTCTCTATCTCTCCCGCCAGTGTTTCTCTGTCTCTCTGTCCCCCCAGTGTTTCTCTCTCTCTCTCCCCCCAGTGTTTCTCTCTCTCTCTCCCCCAGTGTTTCTCTCTCTCTCTCCCCCCAGTGTTTCTCTCTCTATCTCCCCCCAGTGTTTCTCTCTCCATCTCCCCCCAGTGTTTCTCTCTCTCTCCCCAGTGTTTATCTCTCTCTCTCTCTCCCCCCAGTGTTTCTCTCTCTCTCTCCCCCCAGTGTTTCTCTCTCTCTCTCCCCCCAGTGTTTCTCTCTCTCTCTCCCCCCAGTGTTTCTCGCTCTCACTCCCCCCAGTGTTCCTCTCTCTCTCTCTCCCCCCAGTGTTTCTCTCTCTCTCTCCCCCCAGTGTTTCTCTCTCTCTCTCCCCCCAGTGTTTCTCTCTCTCTCTCCCCCAGTTTCTCTCTCTCTCTCTCTCTCCCCCAGTTTCTCTCTCTCTCTCTCTCTCCCCCAAGTATTTCTCTCTCTCTCCCCCCAGTGTTTCTCTCTCTCTCTCCCCCCAGTGTTTCTCTCTGTCTCTCCCCCCAGTGTTTCTCTCTCCCCACCCTCCAATGATTCTCTCTCTCTCCCCCCCCCCATTGTTTCTCTCTCTCTCCCACCCCCCAGGGTTTCTCTCTCTCTCTCCCCCCCCCCTCCAGTGTTTCACTCTCTCTCTTCCCCCCTAAGTTTTTCTCTCTCTCTCTCCACCCCCCAGTGTTTCTCTCTCTCTCCACCACCCAGTGCTTCTCTCTCTCTCTCACCCCGGTGTTTCTCTCTCTCTATCTCTCTCCGCCCAGTGATTCTCTTTCTCTCTCTCTCTCCCCCCAGTGTTTCTCTCTCTCTCTTTCCCCCCATTGTTTCTCTCTCTCTCTCCACCCCCCAGTGTTTCTCTATCTCTCTTACCCCCCACCCAGTGTTTCACTCTCTCTCGCCCCCGCAGTGTTTCTCTCTCTCTCTCTCCACCCCACAGAGTTTCTCTCTCTCTCTCCCCCCACTGTTTCTCTCTCTCTATCTCTCTCGCCCCCAGTGATTCTCTCTCTCTCTCTCTCTACCCCCAGTGTTTCTCTCTCTCCCTCCCCCCGGTGTTTCTCTCTCTCTCGCCGCCCAGTGTTTCTCTCTCTCTCTCTCCCCCCAGTGTTTCTCTGTCTCTCTCCCCCCACTGTTTCTCTCTCTCTCACTCCCCCCAGTGTTCCTCTCTCTCTCTCTCCCCCCAGTGTTTCTCTCTCTCTCTCCCTCCCCCCAGTGTTTCTCTCTCTCTCTCCCCACAGTGTTTCTCTCTCTCTCTCCTCCCCCGTGTTTCTCTCTCTCTCCCCCCAGTGTTTCTCTCTCTCTCGCCGCCCAGTGTTTCTCTCTCTCTCTCTCCCCCCAGTGTTTCTCTCTCTCTCTCCCCCCACTGTTTCTCTCTCTCTCACTCCCCCCAGTGTTCCTCTCTCTCTCTCTCGTCCCAGTGTTTCTCTCTCTCTCTCCCCCCAGTGTTTCTCGCTCTCACTCCCCCCAGTGTTTCTCTCTCTCTCTCTCACCCCAGTGTTTCTCTCTCTCTCTCTCCCCCAGTGTTTCTCTCTCTCTCCCTCCCCCCAGTGTTTCTCTCTCTCTCCACCCAGTGTTTCTCTCTCTCTCTCTCACCCCAGTGTTTCTCTCTCTCTCTCTCCCCCAGTGTTTCTCTCTCTCTCCCTCCCCCCAGTGTTTCTCTCTCTCTCTCCCCAGTGTTTCTCTCTCTCTCCCCCCAGTATTTCTCTTCCCCCAGTATTTCTCTCTCGCTCTCCCCAGTGTTTCTCTCTCTCTCTCCCCAGTGTTTCTCACTCTCTCCACCCAGTGTTTCTCTCTCTAACCCCCCAGTGTTTCTCTCTCTCCCCCCAGTGTTTCTCTCTCTCCCCCCAGTGTTTATCTCTCTCCCCCCCCCAGTGTTTCTCTCTCTCCCCCCAGAGTTTCTCTCTCTCTCCCCCCAGTGTTTCTCTCTCTCTCCCCCCAGTGTTTCTCTCTCTCTCCCCCCAGTGTTTCTCTCTCTCTCCCCCCATTGTTTCTCTCTCTCTCCCCCCAGTGTTTCTCTCTCTCTCCCCCCAGTGTTTCTCTCTCTCTCCCTACCCCCAATGTTTCTCTCTCTCTCCCCCCAGTGTTTCTCTCTCTCTTTCTCCCCCCAGTGTTTCTCTCTCTCTCTCCCCCCTGTGTTTCTCTCTCTCTCTCTCTCTCCCCCCAGTGTTTCTCTCTCTCTCTCTCCCCCCAGTGTTTCTCTCTCTCTCCCCACCCCCCAGTGATTCTCTCTCTCTCTCCCCCCCCCAGTGTTTCTCTCTCTCTCCCACCCCCCAGGGTTTCTCTCTCTCTCTCCCCCCCAGGGTTTCTCTCTCTCTCTTCCACCCCAGTGTTTCACTCTCTCTCTTCCACCCCAGTGTTTCTCTCTCTCTCTCCACCCCCCAGTGTTTCTCTCTCTCTCCACCACCCAGTGCTTCTCTCTCTCTCTCACCCCGGTGTTTCTCTCTCTCTATCTCTCTCCGCCCAGTGATTCTCTTTCTCTCTCTCTCTCCCCCCAGTGTTTCTCTCTCTCTCCCCCCAGTGTTTCTCTCTCTCTCTCCACCCCCAGTGTTTCTCTCTCTCTCTTACCCCCCACCCAGTGTTTCACTCTCTCTCGCCCCCGCAGTGTTTCTCTCTCTCTCTCCACCCCCCAGAGTTTCTCTCTCTCTCTCCCCCCAGTGTTTCTCTCTCTCTATCTCTCTCGCCCCCAGTGATTCTCTCTCTCTCTCTCTCCCCCCTGTGTTTCTCTCTCTCTCTCTCTCTCCACCCAGTGTGTCTCTCTCTCTCTCTCCCCCCAGTGTTTCTCTCTCTCTCCCCACCCCCCAGTGATTCTCTCTCTCTCTCCCCCCCCCCAGTGTTTCTCTCTCTCTCCCACCCCCCAGGGTTTCTCTCTCTCTCTCCCCCCCAGGGTTTCTCTCTCTCTCTCCCCCCCCCAGTGTTTTCACTCTCTCTCTTCCACCCCAGTGTTTCTCTCTCTCTCTCCACCCCCCAGTGTTTCTCTCTCTCTCCACCACCCAGTGCTTCTCTCTCTCTCTCACCCCGGTGTTTCTCTCTCTCTATCTCTCTCCGCCCAGTGATTCTCTTTCTCTCTCTCTCTCCCCCCAGTGTTTCTCTCTCTCTCCCCCCAGTGTTTCTCTCTCTCTCTCCACCCCCCAGTGTTTCTCTCTCTCTCTTACCCCCCAACCAGTGTTTCACTCTCTCTCGCCCCCGCAGTGTTTCTCTCTCTCTCTCCACCCCCCAGAGTTTCTCTCTCTCTCTCCCCCCAGTGTTTCTCTCTCTCTATCTCTCTCGCCCCCAGTGATTCTCTCTCTCTCTCTCTCCCCCCAGTGTTCTTTCTCTCTCTCTCTCTCTCTCTCCCCCTAGTGTTTCTCTCTCTCTCCCCCCAGTATTTCTCTCTCTCTCTCCCCGCAGTGTTTCTCTCTCTCTCTCCCCCCAGTGTTTCTCTCTCTCTCTCCCCCCAGTGTTTCTCTCTCTCTCTCCCCCCAGTGTTTCTCTCTCTCTCTCCCCCCAGTGTTTCTCTCTCTCTCTCCCCCCAGTGTTGCTCTCTCTCTCTCCCCCCAGTGTTTCTCTCTCTCTCTCCCCCCAGTGTTTCTCTCTCTCTCTCCCCTCAATGTTTCTCTCTCTCTCCCCCCAGTGTTTCTCTCTCACTCTCTCTCTCCCCCCAGTATTTCTCTCTCTCTCTCTCTCCCCCCAGTGTTTCTCTCTCTCTCTCTCCCCCCAGTGTTTCTCTCTCTCTCTCCCCCCAGTGTTTATCTCTATCTCTCTCCCCAGTGTTTCTCTCTCCCCCAGTGTTTCTCTCTCTCTCCCCCAGTGTTTCTCTCTCTCTCTCCACCCAGTGTTTCTCTCTCTCTTCCCCCAGTGTTTCTCTCTCTCTCTCCCCCCAGTGTTTCTCTCTCTCTCCCACCAGTGTTGCTCTCTCTCTCCCCCCAGTGTTTCTCTCTCTCTCCCCCCAGTGTTTCTCTCTCTCTCCCCCCAGTGTTTCTCTCTCTCTCCCTACCCCCAATGTTTCTCTCTCTCTCTCCCCCCAGTGTTTTTCTCTCTCTCTATCTCCCCCCAGTGTTTCTCTCTCTCCCTCCCCCCAGCATTTCTCTCTCTCTCTCCCCCCCCCAGTGATTCTCTCTCTCTCCCCCCCCCCCCAGTGTTTCTCTCTCTCTCTCCCCCCAGTATTTCTCTCTCTCTCTCCCCCAGTGTTTCTCTCTCTCTCTCCCCCCAATATTTCTCTCTCTCTCTCCCCCAGTGTTTCTCTCTCTCTCTCCCCCCAGTGTTTCTCTCTCTCTCTCCCCCAGTGTTTCTCTCTCTCTCTCCCCCCAGTATTTCTCTCTCTCTCTCCCCCCAGTGTTTCTCTCTCTCTCTCCCCCCAGTGTTTCTCTCTCTCTCTCCCCCCAGTGTTTCTCTCTCTCTCCCTACCCCCAATGTTTCTCTCTCTCTCTCCCCCCAGTGTTTCTCTCTCTCTCTCTCCCCCCAGTGTTTCTCTCTCTCCCTCCCCCCAGCGTTTCTCTCTCTCTCTCCCCCCCCCAGTGATTCTCTCTCTCTCCCCCCACCCCAATGTTTCTCTCTCTCTCTCCCCCCAGTATTTCTCTCTCTCTCTCCCCCAGTGTTTCTCTCTCTCTCTCCCCCCAATATTTCTCTCTCTCTCTCCCCCAGTGTTTCTCTCTCTCTCTCCCCCCAGTGTTTCTCTCTCTCTCTCCCCCAGTGTTTCTCTCTCTCTCTCCCCCCAGTATTTCTCTCTCTCTCTCCCCCCAGTGTTTCTCTCTCTCTCTCCCCCCAGTGTTTCTCTCTCTATCTCCCCCCAGTGTTTCTCTCTCTATCTCCCCCCAGTGTTTCTCTCTCTCTCCCCCCCCCCCCAGTGTTGCTCTCTCTCTCTCCCCCCAGTGTTTTTCTCTCTCTCTCACCCCAGTGTTTCTCTCTCTCTCTCCCCTCAGTGTTTCTCTCTCTCTCTCCCCAGTGTTTCTCTCTCTCTCTCTCACCCCAGTATTTCTCTCTCTCTCTCCCCCCAGTGTTTCTCTCTCTCTCTCCCCCCAGTGTTTCTCTCTCTCTCTCCCCCCAGTGTTTCTCTCTCTCTCGCCGCCCAGTGTTTCTCTCTCTCTCGCTCCCCCCACTGTTTCTCTCTCTCTCTCCCCCCAGTGTTTCTCTATCTCTCTCCCCCAGTGTTTCTCTCTCTCTCCCCCCAGTGTTTCTCTCTCTCTCGCCGCCCAGTGTTTCTCTCTCTCTCGCTCCCCCCACTGTTTCTCTCTCTCACTCCCCCCAGTGTTCCTCTCTCTCTCTCTCCCCCCAGTGTTTCTCTCTCTCTCCCCCCAGTGTTTCTCTCTCTCTCCCCCCAGTGTTTCTCTCTCTCTCTCCCCCAGTGTTTCTCTCTCTCTCTCCCCCCAGTATTTCTCTCTCTCTCCCCCCAGTGTTTCTCTCTCTCTCTCCCCCCAGTGTTTCTCTCTGTCTCTCCCCCCAGTGTTTCTCTCTCCCTCTCCCCAGTGTTTCTCTCTCTCTCTCCCCCCAGTGTTTCTCTCTCTCTCTCTCTCCCCCCAGTGTTTCTCTCTCTCTCCCTCAGTGTTTCTCTCTCTCTCTCCCCCCAGTGTTTCTCTCTCCATCTCCCCCAGTGTTTCTCTCTCTCTCCCCCCCCAGTGTTGCTCTCTCTCTCTCCCCCCAGTGTTTTTCTCTCTCTCTCCCCCCAGTGTTTCTCTCTCTCTCTCCCCTCAGTGTTTCTCTCTCTCTCTCCCCAGTGTTTCTCTCTCTCTCTCACCCCAGTATTTCTCTCTCTCTCTCCCCCCAGTGTTTCTCTCTCTCTCTCCCCCCAGTGTTTCTCTCTCTCTCTCCCCCCAGTGTTTCTCTCTCTCTCCCCCCCCCAGTGTTTCTCTCTCTCTCGCCGCCCAGTGTTTCTCTCTCTCTCGCTCCCCCCAGTGTTTCTCTCTCTCTCTCCCCCCAGTGTTTCTCTCTCTCTCTCCCCCCAGTGTTTCTCTCTCTCCACCCAGTGTTTCTCTCTCTCTCTCCCCCCAGTGTTTCTCTCTCTCTCTCCCCCAGTGTTTCTCTCTCTCTCTCCCCCCACTATTGCTCTCTCTCTCCCCCCATTGTTTCTCTCTCCCTCTCCCCAGTGTTTCTCTCTCTCTCCCCCCAGTATTTCTCTCTCTCTCTCCCCCAGTGTTTCTCTCTCTCTCTCCCCGCAGTTTTTATCTCTATCTCTCCCCCCAGTGTTTCTCTCTCTCTCCCCCCAGTGTTTCTCTCTCTCTCTCCCCCCAATGTTTCTCTCTCTCTCCCCCCAGTGTTTCTCTCTCTCTCTCACCCCAGTGTTTCTCTCTCTCTCTCACCCCAGTGTTTCTCTCTCTCTCTCTCCCCACAGTGTTTCTCTCTCTCTCCCCCCAGTGTTTCTCGCTCTCTCTCCCCCCAGTGTTTCTCGCTCTCTCTCCCCCCAGTCTTTCTGTCTCTCCCTCCCCCCAGTGTTTCTCTCTCTCTCTCTCCCCAGTGTTTCGCTCTCTCTCCCCGCATTGTTTCTCTCTCTCTCTCCCCCCAGTGCTTCCCTCTCTCTCTCCCCCCAGTGCTTCCCTCTCTCTCTCCCCTGAGTCTCTCTCTCTCTCTCTCCCCCCAGTGTTTCTCTCTCTCTCTCCCACTCTCTCTACCCCCAGTGTTTCTCTCTCTCTGTGTCTCACTTGCTCCACCCAGTATTTATCTCTCTCTCACCCCCCAGTGTTTTTCTCTCTCTCTCCCCAATGATTCTCTCTCTCCCCCTCTCTCTCCCCCCAGTGTTTCTCTCTCTCTCTCCCCCCAAGTGTTTCTCTCTCTCTCTCCCCCCAGTGTTTCTCTCTCTCTCTCCCCCCAGTGTCTCTCTCTCTCTCTCCCCCCAGTGTTTCTCTCTCTCTCCCCCCGTGTTTCTCTCTCTCTCTCCCCCCAGTTTTTCTCTCTCTCTCTCCGCCCAGTGTTTCTCTCTCTCTCTCCGCCCAATGTTTCTCTCTCTCTCTCCCCCCAGTGTTTCTCTCTCTCTCTCTCCCCCCAGTGTTTCTCTCTCTCTCTCCCCCCTCTCTCCAACCCCAGTGTTTCTCTCTCTCTGTGTCTCACTCTCTCCCCCCAGTGTTTCTCTCTCTCCCCCCAGTGTTTCTCTCTCTCTCTCCACCTGCCTCTCCCCCCAGTGTTTCTCTCTCCCCCTGCCTCTCCCCCCAGTGTTTCTCTCTCTCCCCCCTGTGTTTCTCTCTCTCTCCCCCTCTCTCTCACCCCAGTGTTTCTCTCTCTCTCTCTCTCTCCCCCTGTGTTTCTCTCTCTCTCTCTCTCTCCCCCGCCCCAGTGTTTCTCTCTCTCTCTCTCTCTCCCCCGCCCCAGTGTTTCTCTCTCGCTCTCCCCCCAGTATTTATCTCTCTCTCTTCCCCCAGTGTTTCTCTCTCGCTCTCCCCCCAGTATTTATCTCTCTCTCTCCCCCCAGTATTTATCTCTCTCTCTTCCCCCAGTGTTTCTCGCTCTCTCTCCCCCAATGTTTCTCTCTCTCCCCCTCTCTCTCCCCTCAGTGTTTCTCTCTCTCTCTCTCTCTCCCCAGTGTTTCTCTCTCTCTCTCTCTCCACCCCCCCCCAGTGTTTCTCTCTCTCTCTCTCTCCCCCCAGTGTTTCTCTCTCTCTCTCCCCCCAGTGTTTCTCTCTCTCTCCCCCCAGTGTTTCTCTCTCTCTCTCCCCCCAGTGTTTCCCAAACTCTCTCCCCTGAGTCTCTCTCTCTCTCTCTCCCCCAAGTGTTTCTCTCTCTCTCTCCCACTCTCTCTACCCCCAGTGTTTCTCTCTCTCTGTGTCTCACTCGCTCACCCCCCAGTGTTTCTCTCTCTCCCCCTCTCTCTCCCCCCAGTGTTTCTCTCTCTCTCTCTCTCTCCCCAGTGTTTCTCTCTCTCTCTCTCTCCCCCCCCCCCAGTGTTTCTCTCTCTCTCTCCCTCCAGTGTTTCTCTCTCTCTCTCCCCCCAGTGTTTCTCTCTCTCTCCCCCCAGTGTTTCTCTCTCTCTCTCCCCCCAGTGTTTCCCTAACTCTCTCCCCTGAGTCTCTCTCTCTCTCTCTCTCCCCCCAGTGTTTCTCTCTCTCTCTCCCACTCTCTCTACCCCCAGTGTTTCTCTCTCTCTGTGTCTCACTCGCTCACCCCAGTATTTCTCTCTCTCTCTCCCCCTGCCTCTCCCCCCAGTGTTTCTCTCTCTCCCCCCAGTGTTTCTCTCTCTCTCTCCCCCTGCCTCTCCCCCCAGTGTTTCTCTCTCTCCCCCCAGTGTTTCTCTCTCTCTCTCCCCCTCTCTCTCCCCCCAGTGTTTCTCTCTCTCCCCCTCTCTCTCCCCCCAGTGTCTCTCTCTCTCTCTCTCACTCTCCACCCAGTGTTTCTCTCTCTCTCTCACCCCCCCCTGTGTTTCTCTCTCTCTCTCTCTCCCCCCAGTGTTTCTCTCTCTCTCTCCCCCCAGTGTTTCTCTCTCTCTCTCCCCCCAGTGTTTCTCTCTCTCTCTCCCCCCCCCCAGTGTTTCTCTCTCTCTCTCCCCCAGTGTCTCTCTCTCTCTCTCTCTACCCCCAGTGTTTCTCTCTCTCTCCCCCCAGTGTTTCTCTCTCTCTCTCCCCCCAGTATTTCTCTCTCTCTCTCCCCCCAGTGTATCTCTCTCTCTCTCCCACAGTGTTTCTCTCTCTCTCTCCCCCCAGTGTTTCTCTCTCTCTCCCCAGTGTTTCTCTCCCTCTCTCCCCCCAGTGTTTCTCTCTCTCCCCCCAGTGTTTCTCTCTCTCTCCCCCCCTCTCTCTCCCCCCAGTGTCTCTCTCTCTCTCTCTCACTCTCCCCCCAGTGTTTCTCTCTCTCTCTCACCCCCCCCTGTGTTTCTCTCTCTCTCTCCCTCCCCCAGTGTTTCTCTCTCTCTCTCCCCCCAGTGTTTCTCTCTCTCTCTCCCCCCAGTGTTTCTCTCTCTCTCCCCCCAGTGTTTCTCTCTCTCCCCACAGTGTTTCTCTCTCTCTCTCCCCCCAGTGTTTCTCTCTCTCTCTCCGCCCAGTGATTCTCTCTCTCTCTCCCCCCAGTGTTTCTCTCTCTCTCTCTCCCCCCCCCCAGTATTTTTCTCTCTCTCTCCCCACAGTGTTTCTCTCTCTCTCTCCCCCCAGTGTTTCTCTCTCTCTCTCCCCCCAGTGTTTCTCTCTCTCTCTCCCCCCAGTGTTTCTCTCTCTCTCCCACCAGTGTTTCTCTCTCTCTCTCCCCCCAGTGTTTCTCTCTCTCCCCCCACAGTGTTTCTCTCTCTCTCTCCCCCCAGTGTTTCTCTCGATCTCTCCCCCCAGTGTTTCTCTCTCTCTCCCCCAGTGTTTCTATCCCTCACTCCCCACAGTGTTTCTCTCTGTCTCTCTCCCCCCCAGTGTTCTTCTCTCTCTCTCTTTCTATCCCCACGTGTTTCTCTCTCTCTCTCTCTCTCCCCCCAGTGTTTCTCTCTCCATCTCTCTCTCTCTCTCTCTCCCCCCAGTGTTTCTCTCTCTCTCTCCCCGTCTCTCTCCCCCCAGTGTTTCTCTCTCTCTCTCCGCCTCTCTCTCCCCCCAGTGATTCTCTCTCTCCCCCCTCTCTCTCCCCCCAGTGTTTCTCTCGCTCTCTCCCCCTCTCTCTCCCCCAGTGTTTCTCTCTCTCTCTCTCTCCCCCCATTGTTTCTCTCTCTCTCTCTCCCCTCAGTGTTTCTCTCTCTCTCTCTCTCTCTCCCCCCAGTGTTTCTCTCTCACTCTCCCCCCAGTGTTTCTCTCTCTCTCCCCAGTGTTTCTCTCTCTCTCTCTCTCCCCAGTGTTTCTCTCTCTCTCTCCCCAGTGTTTCTCTCTCTCTCTCCCCCCAGTGTTTCTCTCTCTCTCCCCCCAGTGTTTCACTCTCTCCCTCCCCCCAGTGTTTCCCTCCCTCTCGCCCCACAGTGTTTCTCTCTCTCTCCCCCCAGTGTTTCTCTCTCTCACGCCCCCCAGTGTTTTTCTCTCTCTCTCCCCCCACTGTTTCTCTCTCTCTCTCCCCCCAGTGTTTCTCTCTCTCTCCCCCCAGTGTTTCTCTCTCTCTCTCTCCCCAGTGTTTCTCTCTCTCTCTCTCCCCAGTGTTTCTCTCTCTCTCTCCCCCCAGTGTTTCTCTCTCTCTCCCCCCAGTGTTTCACTCTCTCCCCCCCCCAGTGTTTCACACTCTCCCTCCCCCCAGTGTTTCCCTCCCTCTTGCCCCACAGTGTTTCTCTCTCTCTCCCCCAGTGTTTCTCTCTCTCACGCCCCCCAGTGTTTTTCTCTCTCTCTCCCCCCACTGTTTCTCTCTCTCTCTCCCCCCAGTGTTTCTCTCTCTCTCCCCCCAGTGTTTCTCTCTCTCTCTCCCCAGTGTTTCTCTCTCTCTCTCCCCCCAGTGTTTCTCTCTCTCTCTCCCCCCAGTGTTTCTCTCTCTCTCTCCCCCCAGTGTTTCTCTCTCTCTCCCCCCCAGTGTTGTTCTCTCTCTCTCCCCACAGTGTTTCTCTCTCTCTCTCCCACCAGTGTTTCTCTCTCTCTCCCCCCAGTGTTTCTCTCTCTCTCCCACCAGTGTTTCTCTCTCTCTCTCACCCCAGTGTTTCTCTCTCTCTCTCACCCCAGTGTTTCTCTCTCTCTCTCCCCCTCTCTCTCCCCCCAGTGTTTCTCTCTCTCTCCCCCTCTCTCTCCCCCCAGTGTTTCTCTCGCTCTCTCCCCCTCTCTCCCCCCCCAGTGTTTCTCTCTCTCTCCCCCCAGTGTTTCTCTCTCTCTCCCCCTCTCTCTCTACCCCAGTGTTTCTCTCTCGCTCTCTCTGTCTCCCCCCAGTGTTTCTCTCTCTCTCTCTCTCTCTCTCCCCTCAGTGTTTCTCTCTCTCTCTCTCTCCGCCCCAGTGCTTTTCTCTCTCTCTCCCCACAGTGTTTCTCTCTCTCTCTCCCCCCAGTGTTTCTCTCTCTCTCTCCCCCCAGTGTTTCTCTCTCTCTCCCACCAGTGTTTCTCTCTCTCTCTCCCCCCAGTGTTTCTCTCTCTCTCTCCCCCCAGTATTTCTCTCTCTCTCCCCCCACAGTGTTTCTCTCTCTCTCCCACCAGTGTTTCTCTCGATCTCTCCCCCCAGTGTTTCTCTCTCTCTCCCCCACTGTTTCTATCCCTCACTCCCCACAGTGTTTCTCTCTATCTCTCTCCCCCCCAGTGTTCTTCTCTCTCTCTCTTTCTATCCCCACGTGTTTCTCTCTCTCTCTCTCTCTCTCTCTCTCCCCCCAGTGTTTCTCTCTCTATCTCTCTCTCTCTCTCCCCCCAGTGTTTCTCTCTCTCTCTCCCCGTCTCTCTCCCCCCAGTGTTTCTCTCTCTCTCTCCCCCTCTCTCTCCCTCCAGTGTTTCTCTCTCTCCCCCCCTCTCTCTCCCCCCAGTGTTTCTCTCGCTCTCTCCCCCTCTCTCTCCCCCAGTGTTTCTCTCTCTCTCCCCCCAGTGTTTCTCTCTCTCTCCCCCTCTCTACCCCAGTGTTTCTCTCTCTTTCTCCCCCTCTCTCTCCCCCCAGTGTTTCTCTCTCTCTCTCTCCCCCCAGTGTTTCTCTCTCTCTCTCTCTCTCCCCTCAGTGTTTCTCTCTCTCTCTCTCTCTCCCCCCAGTGTTTCTCTCTCTCTCTCCCCCCAGTGTTTCTCTCTCTCTCTCCCCCCAGTGTTTCTCTCTCTCTCTCTCCCCAGTGTTTCTCTCTCTCTCTCTCCCCAGTGTTTCTCTCTCTCTCCCCCCCCAGTGTTTCTCTCTCTCTCCCCCCAGTGTTTCACTCTCTCCCCCCCCAGTGTTTCACACTCTCCCTCCCCCCAGTGTTTCCCTCCCTCTCGCCCCACAGTGTTTCTCTCTCTCTCCCCCCAGTGTTTCTCTCTCTCACGCCCCCCAGTGTTTTTCTCTCTCTCTCCCCCCACTGTTTCTCTCTCTCTCTCCCCCCAGTGTTTCTCTCTCTCTCCCCCCAGTGTTTCTCTCTCTCTCTCCCCAGTGTTTCTCTCTCTCTCTCCCCCCAGTGTTTCTCTCTCTCTCTCCCCCCAGTGTTTCTCTCTCTCTCCCCCCCAGTGTTGTTCTCTCTCTCTCCCCACAGTGTTTCTCTCTCTCTCTCCCACCAGTGTTTCTCTCTCTCTCCCCCCAGTGTTTCTCTCTCTCTCCCACCAGTGTTTCTCTCTCTCTCTCCCCCCAGTGTTTCTCTCTCTCTCTCCCCCCAGTGTTTCTCTCTCTCTCTCCCCCTCTCTCTCCCCCCAGTGTTTCTCTCTCTCTCCCCCTCTCTCTCCCCCCAGTGTTTCTCTCGCTCTCTCCCCCTCTCTCCCCCCCCAGTGTTTCTCTCTCTCTCCCCCCAGTGTTTCTCTCTCTCTCCCCCTCTCTCTCTCCCCCAGTGTTTCTCTCTCGCTCTCTCTGTCTCCCCCCAGTGTTTCTCTCTCTCTCTCTCTCTCTCCTCAGTGTTTCTCTCTCTCTCTCTCTCTCTCCCCCCAGTGTTTCTCTCTCTCTCTCCCCCCAGTGTTTCTCTCTCTCTCTCCCCCCAGTGTTTCTCTCTCTCTCTCTCCCCAGTGTTTCTCTCTCTCTCTCTCCCCAGTGTTTCTCTCTCTCTCTCCCCCCCAGTGTTTCTCTCTCTCTCCCCCCAGTGTTTCACTCTCTCCCTCCCCCCAGTGTTTCTCTCCCTCTCGCCCCACAGTGTATCTCTCTCTCTCCCCCCAGTGTTTCTCTCTCTCACGCCCCCCAGTGTTTTTCTCTCTCTCTCCCCCCAGTGTTTCTCTCTCTCTCTCCCCCCAGTGTTTCTCTCTCTCTCCCCCCAGTGTTTCTCTCTCTCTCTCCCCCCAGTGTTTCTCTCTCTCTCCCCCCCAGTGTTTATCTCTCTCTCTCCCCCGGAGTTTCTCTCTCTCTCTCCCCCCAGTGTTTCTCTCTCTCTCTCCCCCCAGTGTTTCTCTCTCTCTCTCCCCCAAGTGTTTCTCTCTCTCTCCACCCCCAGTGATTCTCTCTCTCTCTCCCCCCAGTGTTTCGCTCTCTCTCTCTCTCTCCCCCAGTGTTTCTCTCTCTCTCTCTCTCCCCCCAGTGTTTCTCTCTCTCTCTCTCTCTCTCTCTCTCTCTCTCTATCCCCCCACTGTTTCTCTCCCTCTCTCCCCCCAGTGTTTCTCTCTCTCCCTCTCCCCCCAGTGTTTCTCTCTCTCTCTCCCCCCAGTGTTTCTCTCTCTCTCTCCCCCCAGTGTTTCACTCTTTCACTCCCCCCAGTGTTTCTCTCTCTCTCCCCCCAGTGTTTCTCTCTCTCTCTCTCCCCCCAGTGTATCTCTCTCTCTCCCCCCAGTATTTCTCTCTCTCTCTCCCCCTTGTGTTTCTCCCTCTCTCTCCCCCCAGTGTTTCACTCTCTCCCCCCCCCCCAGTGTTTCTCTCTCTCTCTCCCCCCAGTGTTTCTCTCTCTCTCTCCCCCCAGTGTTTCTCTCTCTCTCTCCCCCCAGTGTTTCTCTCTCTCTCCCCCCAGAGGTTCTCTCTCTCTCTCTCCCCCCAGTGTTTCTCTCTCTCTCTCCCCCCAGTGTTTCTCTCTCTCTCACCCCAGTGTTTCTCTCTCTCTCTCCCCCCCAGAGTTTCTCTCTCTCTCTCCCCCAAGTGTTACTCTCTCTCTCTCTCCCCAGAGTTTCTCGCTCTCTCTCCCCCCAGTGTTTCTCTCTCTCTCTCTCTCCCCCCAGTGTTTCTCTCTCTCTCTCCCCGTCTCTCTCCCCCCAGTGTTTCTCTCTCTCTCTCCTCCTCTCTCTCCCCCCAGTGTTTCTCTCTCCCCCTCTCTCTCCCCCCAGTGTTTCTCTCGCTCTCTCCCCCTCTCTCTCCCCCCAGTGTTTCTCTCTCTCTCCCCCCAGTGTTTCTCTCTCTCTCCCCCCCTCTCTCTACCCCAGTGTTTCTCTCTCTTTCTCCCCCTCTCTCTCCCCCCAGTGTTTCTCTCTCTCTCTCCCTCTCTCTCTCTCCCCCCATTGTTTCTCTCTCTCTCTCTCTCCCCCCAGTGTTTCTCTCTCTCTCTCCCCCCAGTTTTTCTCTCTCTCTCTCCCCCCAGTGTTTCTCTCTCTCTCTCCCCCCCCAGTGTTTCTCTCTCTCTCCCCCCAGTGTTTCACTCTCTCTCTCCCCCCAGTGTTTCTCTCTCTCTCGCCCCCCAGTGTTTCTCTCTCTCTCCCCCCAGTGTTTCTCTCTCTCCCTCACCCCAGTGTTTCTCTCTCTCTCTCCCCGTCTCTCTCCCCCCAGTGTTTCTCTCTCTCTCTCTCTCTCTCTCCCCCTGTCTCTCCCCACAGTGTTTCTCTCTCTCTCCCCCTCTCTCTCCCCCCGTGTTTCTCTCGCTCTCTCCCCCTCTCTCTCCCCCCAGTGTTTCTCTCTCTCTCCCCCCAGTTTTTCTCTCTCTCACCCCCCCTCTCTCTACCCCAGTGTTTCTCTCTCTTTCTCCCCCTCTCTCTCCCCCCAGTGTTTCTCTCTCTCTCTCTCTCCCCCCAGTGTTTCCCTCTCTCTCTCTCTCTCTCCCCCCAGTGTTTCTCTCTCTCTCTCCCCCCAGTGTTTCTCTCTCTCTCCCCCCAGTGTTTCTCTCTCTCTCCCCCCAGTGTTTCACTCTCTCTCTCCCCCCAGTGTTTCTCTCTCTCTCTCGCCCCCCAGTGTTTCTCTCTCTCTCCCCCCAGTGTTTCTCTCTCTCACTCCCCCCAGTGTTTTTCTCTCTCTCCCCCCAGTGTTTCTCTCTCTCTCTCCCCCCAGTGTTTCTCTCTCTCACCCCCCCTCTCTCTACCCCAGTGTTTCTCTCTCTTTCTCCCCCTCTCTCTCCACCCAGTGTTTCTCTCTCTCTCTCTCTCTCCCCCCAGTGTTTCTCTGTCTCTCTCTCTCTCCCCTCAGTGTTTCTCTCTCTCTCTCTCTCTCCCCCCAGTGTTTCTCTCTCTCTCTCCCCCCAGTGTTTCTCTCTCTCTCTCCCCCCAGTGTTTCTCTCTCTCTCTCCCCCCAGTGTTTTTCTCTCTCTCTCCCCCCAGTGTTTCTCTCTCTCTCCCCCCAGTGTTTCACTCTCTCTCTCCCCACAGTGTTTCTCTCTCTCTCTCCCCCCAGTGTTTCTCGCTCTCTCGCCCCCCAGTGTTTCTCTCTCTCTCCCCCCAGTGTTTCTCTCTCTCCCTCACCCCAGTGTTTCTCTCTCTCTCTCCCCGTCTCTCTCCCCCCAGTGTTTCTCTCTCTCTCTCTCTCTCTCTCCCCCTGTCTCTCCCCACAGTGTTTCTCTCTCTCTCCCCCTCTCTCTCCCCCCGTGTTTCTCTCGCTCTCTCCCCCTCTCTCTCCCCCCGTGTTTCTCTCGCTCTCTCCCCCTCTCTCTCCCCCCAGTGTTTCTCTCTCTCTCCCCCCAGTTTTTCTCTCTCTCACCCCCCCTCTCTCTACCCCAGTGTTTCTCTCTCTTTCTCCCCCTCTCTCTCCCCCCAGTGTTTCTCTCTCTCTCTCTCTCTCTCTCTCTCTCTCTCTCCCCCCAGTGTTTCCCTCTCTCTCTCTCTCTCCCCTCAGTGTTTCTCTCTCTCTCTCTCTCTCCCCTCAGTGTTTCTCTCTCTCTCTCCCCCCAGTGTTTCTCTCTCTCTCTCCCCCCAGTGTTTCTCTCTCTCTCTCCCCCCAGTGTTTCTCTCTCTCTCCCCCCAGTGTTTCACTCTCTCTCTCCCCCCAGTGTTTCTCTCTCTCTCGCCCCCCAGTGTTTCTCTCTCTCTCCCCCCAGTGTTTCTCTCTCTCACTCCCCCCAGTGTTTCTCTCTCTCTCCCCCCAGTGTTTCACTCTCTCTCTCCCCCCAGTGTTTCTCTCTCTCTCGCCCCCCAGTGTTTCTCTCTCTCTCCCCCCAGTGTTTCTCTCTCTCCCTCACCCCAGTGTTTCTCTCTCTCTCTCCCCGTCTCTCTCCCCCCAGTGTTTCTCTCTCTCTCTCTCTCTCTCTCCCCCTATCTCTCCCCACAGTGTTTCTCTCTCTCTCCCCCTCTCTCTCTACCCCAGTGTTTCTCTCTCTTTCTCCCCCTCTCTCTCCCCCCAGTGTTTCTCTCTCTCTCTCCCTCTCTCTCTCTCCCCCTAGTGTTTCTCTCTCTCTCTCTCTCCCCCCAGTGTTTCTCTCTCTCTCTCCCCCCAGTGCTTCTCTCTCTCTCTCTCCCCAGTGTTTCTCTCTCTCTCTCCCCCCAGTGTTTCTCTCCCTCTCTCCCCCCAGTGTTTCTCTCTCTCTCTCCCCCCCCCAGTGTTTCTCTCTCTCTCCCCCCAGTGTTTCACTCTCTCTCTCCCCCCAGTGTTTCTCTCTCTCTCGCCCCCCAGTGTTTCTCTCTCTCTCCCCCCAGTGTTTCTCTCTCTCCCTCACCCCAGTGTTTCTCTCTCTCTCTCCCCGTCTCTCTCCCCCCAGTGTTTCTCTCTCTCTCTCTCTCTCTCTCCCCCTATCTCTCCCCACAGTGTTTCTCTCTCTCTCCCCCTCTCTCTCCCCCGTGTTTCTCTCGCTCTCTCCCCCTCTCTCTCCCCCCAGTGTTTCTCTCTCTCTCCCCCCAGTTTTTCTCTCTCTCACCCCCCCTCTCTCTACCCCAGTGTTTCTCTCTCTTTCTCCCCCTCTCTCTCCCCTCAGTGTTTCTCTCTCTCTCTCTCTCTCTCTCTCTCCCCCCAGTGTTTCCCTCTCTCTCTCTCTCTCCCCTCAGTGTTTCTCTCTCTCTCTCTCTCTCCCCTCAGTGTTTCTCTCTCTCTCTCCCCCCAGTGTTTCTCTCTCTCTCTCCCCCCAGTGTTTCTCTCTCTCTCCCCCCAGTGTTTCTCTCTCTCTCTCCCCCCAGTGTTTCACTCTCTCTCTCCCCCCAGTGTTTCTCTCTCTCTCGCCCCCCAGTGTTTCTCTCTCTCTCCCCCCAGTGTTTCTCTCTCTCACTCCCCCCAGTGTTTTTCTCTCTCTCCCCCCAGTGTTTCTCTCTCTCTCTCCCCCCAGTGTTTCTCTCTCTCACCCCCCCTCTCTCCACCCCAGTGTTTCTCTCTCTTTCTCCCCCTCTCTCTCCACCCAGTGTTTCTCTCTCTCTCTCTCTCTCTCTCCCCCCAGTGTTTCTCTCTCTCTCTCTCTCCCCTCAGTGTTTCTCTCTCTCTCTCTCTCTCCCCCCCCAGTGTTTCTCTCTCTCTCTCCCCCCAGTGTTTCTCTCTCTCTCTCCCCCCAGTGTTTCTCTCTCTCTCTCCCCCTAGTGTTTTTCTCTCTCTCTCCCCCCAGTGTTTCTCTCTCTCTCCCCCCAGTGTTTCACTCTCTCTCTCCCCACAGTGTTTCTCTCTCTCTCGCCCCCCAGTGTTTCTCTCTCTCTCCCCCCAGTGTTTCTCTCTCTCACTCCCCCCAGTGTTTTTCTCTCTCTCTCCCCCCAGTGTTTCTCTCTCTCTCTCCCCCAAGTGTTTCTCTCTCTCTCTCACCCCATTGTTTCTCTCTCTCTCCCCCCAGTGTTTCTCTCTCTCTCCCCCCCCCAGTGTTTCTCTCTCTCTCTCCCCCCAGTGTTTCTCTCTCTCTCCCCCCCAGTGTTTCTCTCTCTCTCCCCCCCAGTGTTTCTCTCTCTCTCACCCACTGTTTCTCTCTCTCTCTCTCCCCAGTGTTTCTCTCTCTCTCTCTCCTCCCACTGTTTCTCTCGATCTCTCCCCCCAGTGTTTCTCTCTCTCTCTCCCCCCTGTGTTTCTCTCTCTCTCTCCCCCCAGTGTTTCTCTCTCTCACCCCCCCTCTCTCTACCCCAGTGTTTCTCTCTCTTTCTCCCCCTCTCTCTCCACCCAGTGTTTCTCTCTCTCTCTCCCCCCTGTGTTTCTCTCTCTCACTCCCCCCAGTGTTTTTCTCTCTCTCCCCCCAGTGTTTCTCTCTCTCTCTCCCCCCAGTGTTTCTCTCTCTCACCCCCCCTCTCTCTACCCCAGTGTTTCTCTCTCTTTCTCCCCCTCTCTCTCCACCCAGTGTTTCTCTCTCTCTCTCTCTCTCCCCCCAGTGTTTCTCTCTCTCTCTCTCTCCCCTCAGTGTTTCTCTCTCTCTCTCTCTCTCCCCCCAGTGTTTCTCTCTCTCTCTCCCCCCAGTGTTTCTCTCTCTCTCTCCCCCCAGTGTTTCTCTCTCTCTCTCCCCCCAGTGTTTTTCTCTATCTCTCCCCCCAGTGTTTCTCTCTCTCTCCCCCCAGTGTTTCACTCTCTCTCTCCCCACAGTGTTTCTCTCTCTCTCTCCCCCCAGTGTTTCTCGCTCTCTCGCCCCCCAGTGTTTCTCTCTCTCTCCCCCCAGTGTTTCTCTCTCTCCCTCACCCCAGTGTTTCTCTCTCTCTCTCCCCGTCTCTCTCCCCCCAGTGTTTCTCTCTCTCCCCCTCTCTCTCCCCCCGTGTTTCTCTCGCTCTCTCCCCCTCTCTCTCCCCCCGTGTTTCTCTCGCTCTCTCCCCCTCTCTCTCCCCCCAGTGTTTCTCTCTCTCTCCCCCCAGTTTTTCTCTCTCTCACCCCCCCTCTCTCTACCCCAGTGTTTCTCTCTCTTTCTCCCCCTCTCTCTCCCCCCAGTGTTTCTCTCTCTCTCTCTCTCTCTCTCTCTCTCTCTCTCCCCCCAGTGTTTCCCTCTCTCTCTCTCTCTCCCCTCAGTGTTTCTCTCTCTCTCTCTCTCTCCCCTCAGTGTTTCTCTCTCTCTCTCCCCCCAGTGTTTCTCTCTCTCTCTCCCCCCAGTGTTTCTCTCTCTCTCTCCCCCCAGTGTTTCTCTCTCTCTCCCCCCAGTGTTTCACTCTCTCTCTCCCCCCAGTGTTTCTCTCTCTCTCGCCCCCCAGTGTTTCTCTCTCTCTCCCCCCAGTGTTTCTCTCTCTCACTCCCCCCAGTGTTTCTCTCTCTCTCCCCCCAGTGTTTCACTCTCTCTCTCCCCCCAGTGTTTCTCTCTCTCTCGCCCCCCAGTGTTTCTCTCTCTCTCCCCCCAGTGTTTCTCTCTCTCCCTCACCCCAGTGTTTCTCTCTCTCTCTCCCCGTCTCTCTCCCCCCAGTGTTTCTCTCTCTCTCTCTCTCTCTCTCCCCCTATCTCTCCCCACAGTGTTTCTCTCTCTCTCCCCCTCTCTCTCTACCCCAGTGTTTCTCTCTCTTTCTCCCCCTCTCTCTCCCCCCAGTGTTTCTCTCTCTCTCTCCCTCTCTCTCTCTCCCCCCAGTGTTTCTCTCTCTCTCTCTCTCCCCCCAGTGTTTCTCTCTCTCTCTCCCCCCAGTGCTTCTCTCTCTCTCTCTCCCCAGTGTTTCTCTCTCTCTCTCTCCCCCCAGTGTTTCTCTCTCTCTCTCCCCCCAGTGTTTCTCTCTCTCTCTCCCCCCCCAGTGTTTCTCTCTCTCTCCCCCCAGTGTTTCACTCTCTCTCTCCCCCCAGTGTTTCTCTCTCTCTCGCCCCCCAGTGTTTCTCTCTCTCTCCCCCCAGTGTTTCTCTCTCTCCCTCACCCCAGTGTTTCTCTCTCTCTCTCCCCGTCTCTCTCCCCCCAGTGTTTCTCTCTCTCTCTCTCTCTCTCCCCCTATCTCTCCCCACAGTGTTTCTCTCTCTCTCCCCCTCTCTCTCCCCCGTGTTTCTCTCGCTCTCTCCCCCTCTCTCTCCCCCCAGTGTTTCTCTCTCTCTCCCCCCAGTTTTTCTCTCTCTCACCCCCCCTCTCTCTACCCCAGTGTTTCTCTCTCTTTCTCCCCCTCTCTCTCCCCTCAGTGTTTCTCTCTCTCTCTCTCTCTCTCTCTCTCCCCCCAGTGTTTCCCTCTCTCTCTCTCTCTCCCCTCAGTGTTTCTCTCTCTCTCTCTCTCTCCCCTCAGTGTTTCTCTCTCTCTCTCCCCCCAGTGTTTCTCTCTCTCTCCCCCCAGTGTTTCTCTCTCTCTCTCCCCCCAGTGTTTCTCTCTCTCTCTCCCCAGTGTTTCACTCTCTCTCTCCCCCCAGTGTTTCTCTCTCTCTCGCCCCCCAGTGTTTCTCTCTCTCTCCCCCCAGTGTTTCTCTCTCTCACTCCCCCCAGTGTTTTTCTCTCTCTCCCCCCAGTGTTTCTCTCTCTCTCTCCCCCCAGTGTTTCTCTCTCTCACCCCCCCTCTCTCTACCCCAGTGTTTCTCTCTCTTTCTCCCCCTCTCTCTCCACCCAGTGTTTCTCTCTCTCTCTCTCTCTCTCTCTCCCCCCAGTGTTTCTCTCTCTCTCTCTCTCTCCCCTCAGTGTTTCTCTCTCTCTCTCTCTCCCCCCCCAGTGTTTCTCTCTCTCTCTCCCCCCAGTGTTTCTCTCTCTCTCTCCCCCCAGTGTTTCTCTCTCTCTCTCCCCCCAGTGTTTTTCTCTCTCTCTCCCCCCAGTGTTTCTCTCTCTCTCCCCCCAGTGTTTCACTCTCTCTCTCCCCACAGTGTTTCTCTCTCTCTCGCCCCCCAGTGTTTCTCTCTCTCTCCCCCCAGTGTTTCTCTCTCTCACTCCCCCCAGTGTTTTTCTCTCTCTCTCCCCCCAGTGTTTCTCTCTCTCTCTCCCCCAAGTGTTTCTCTCTCTCTCTCCCCCCAGTGTTTCTCTCTCTCTCCCCCCAGTGTTTCTCTCTCTCTCCCCCCCCCAGTGTTTCTCTCTCTCTCTCCCCCCAGTGTTTCTCTCTCTCTCCCCCCCAGTGTTTCTCTCTCTCTCCCCCCCAGTGTTTCTCTCTCTCTCACCCACTGTTTCTCTCTCTCTCTCTCCCCAGTGTTTCTCTCTCTCTCTCTCCTCCCACTGTTTCTCTCTATCTCTCCCCCCAGTGTTTCTCTCTCTCTCTCCCCCCTGTGTTTCTCTCTCTCTCTCCCCCCAGTGTTTCACTCTCTCACTCCCCCCAGTGTTTCTCTCTCTCTCCCCCCAGTGTTTCTCTCTCTCTCTCCCCCCAGTGTGTCTCTCTCTCCCCCCAGTGTTTCTCTCTCTCTCTCCCCCTCGTGTTTCTCTCTCTCTCTCCACCCAGTATTTCTCTCTCCCCCCCAGTGTTTCTCTCTCTCTCTCCCCCCAGTGTTTCTCTCTCTCTCTCCCCCCAGTGTTTCTCTCTCTCCCCCCCCAGTGTTTCTCTCTCTCTCCCCCCAGTGTTTCACTCTCTCTCTCCCCCCAGTGTTTCTCTCTCTCTCGCCCCCCAGTGTTTCTCTCTCTCTCCCCCCAGTGTTTCTCTCTCTCCCTCACCCCAGTGTTTCTCTCTCTCTCTCCCCGTCTCTCTCCCCCCAGTGTTTCTCTCTCTCTCTCTCTCTCTCTCTCCCCCTATCTCTCCCCACAGTGTTTCTCTCTCTCTCCCCCTCTCTCTCCCCCGTGTTTCTCTCGCTCTCTCCCCCTCTCTCTCCCCCCAGTGTTTCTCTCTCTCTCCCCCCAGTTTTTCTCTCTCTCACCCCCCCTCTCTCTACCCCAGTGTTTCTCTCTCTTTCTCCCCCTCTCTCTCCCCCCAGTGTTTCTCTCTCTCTCTCTCTCTCTCTCCCCCCAGTGTTTCCCTCTCTCTCTCTCTCTCCCCTCAGTGTTTCTCTCTCTCTCTCTCTCTCCCCTCAGTGTTTCTCTCTCTCTCTCCCCCCAGTGTTTCTCTCTCTCTCTCCCCCCAGTGTTTCTCTCTCTCTCTCCCCCCAGTGTATCTCTCTCTCTCCCCCCAGTGTTTCACTCTCTCTCTCCCCCCAGTGTTTCTCTCTCTCTCGCCCCCCAGTGTTTCTCTCTCTCTCCCCCCAGTGTTTCTCTCTCTCACTCCCCCCAGTGTTTTTCTCTCTCTCCCCCCAGTGTTTCTCTCTCTCTCTCCCCCCAGTGTTTCTCTCTCTCTCGCCCCCCAGTGTTTCTCTCTCTCTCCCCCCAGTGTTTCTCTCTCTCTCTACCCCAGTGTTTCTCTCTCTTTCTCCCCCTCTCTCTCCACCCAGTGTTTCTCTCTCTCTCTCTCTCTCTCTCCCCCCAGTGTTTCTCTCTCTCTCTCTCTCTCCCCTCAGTGTTTCTCTCTCTCTCTCTCTCCCCCCCAGTGTTTCTCTCTCTCTCTCCCCCCAGTGTTTCTCTCTCTCTCTCCCCCCAGTGTTTCTCTCTCTCTCTCCCCCCAGTGTTTCTCTCTCTCTCTCCCCCCAGTGTTTTTCTCTCTCTCTCCCCCCAGTGTTTCTCTCTCTCTCCCCCCAGTGTTTCACTCTCTCTCTCCCCACAGTGTTTCTCTCTCTCTCGCCCCCCAGTGTTTCTCTCTCTCTCCCCCCAGTGTTTCTCTCTCTCACTCCCCCCAGTGTTTTTCTCTCTCTCTCCCCCCAGTGTTTCTCTCTCTCTCTCCCCCAAGTGTTTCTCTCTCTCTCTCCCCCCAGTGTTTCTCTCTCTCTCCCCCCAGTGTTTCTCTCTCTCTCCCCCCCAGTGTTTCTCTCTCTCTCCCCCCCAGTGTTTCTCTCTCTCTCACCCACTGTCTCTCTCTCTCTCTCTCCCCAGTGTTTCTCTCTCTCTCTCTCCTCCCACTGTTTCTCTCTATCTCTCCCCCCAGTGTTTCTCTCTCTCTCTCCCCCCTGTGTTTCTCTCTCTCTCTCTCCCCCCAGTGTTTCACTCTCTCACTCCCCCCAGTGTTTCTCTCTCTCTCCCCCCAGTGTTTCTCTCTCTCTCTCCCCCCCAGTGTGTCTCTCTCTCCCCCCAGTGTTTCTCTCTCTCTCTCCCCCTCGTGTTTCTCTCTCTCTCTCCCCCCAGTATTTCTCTCTCCCCCCCAGTGTTTCTCTCTCTCTCTCCCCCCAGTGTTTCTCTCTCTCTCTCCCCCCAGTGTTTCTCTCTCTCTCCCCCCAGAGTTTCTCTCTCTCTCTCCCCCCAGTGTTTCTCTCTCTCTCTCCCCCCAGTGTTTCTCTCTCTCTCACCCCAGTGTTTCTCTCTCTCTCTCCCCCCCCAGAATTTCTCTCTCTCTCCCCCAAGTGTTACTCTCTCTCTCTCTCTCTCTCCCCAGAGTTTCTCTCTCTCTCTCCCCCCCCAGTGTTTCTCTCTCTCTCTCCCCCCCCCCCAGTGTTTCTCTCACTCTCTCCCCCAGTGTTTCTCTCTCTCTCTCTCTCTCGCCCCTGTGTTTCTCACTCTCTCTCCCCCGAGTGTTCCTCTCTCTCTCCCACCATTGTTTCTCTCTCTCTCTCCCCCCAGTGTTTCTCTCTCTCTCCCCCAGTGTTTCAATCTCTCTCTCCCCCCCAGTGTTTCTCTCTCTCTCTCCCCCCCCACAGTGTTTCTCTCTCTCTCTCCCCACAGTGTTTCTCTCTCTCTCTCCCCACAGTGTTTCTCTCTCTCTCCCCAGTGTTTCTCTCTCTCTCTCCCCCCAGTGTTTCTCTCTCTCTCTCCCCCCAGTGTTTCTCTTTCTCCCCCAGTGTTTCTCTTTCTCCCCCCAGTGTTTCTCTCTCTCTCTCCCCCCAGTGTTTCTCTCTCTCCCCCCAGTGTTTCTCTCTCTCTCCTCCCAGTGTTTCTCTCTCTCTCCCGCCAGTGTTACTCTCTCTCTCCCCCCCCAGTATTTCTCTCTCTCTCCACCCCCAGTGTTTCTCTCTCTCACCCCCCCCAGTGTTTCTCTCTCTCTCCCCCCAGTGTTTCTCTCTCTCCCTCACCCCAGTGTTTCTCTCTCTCTCTCCCCGTCTCTCTCCCCCCAGTGTTTCTCTCTCTCTCTCTCTCTCTCTCCCCCTATCTCTCCCCACAGTGTTTCTCTCTCTCTCCCCCTCTCTCTCCCCCGTGTTTCTCTCGCTCTCTCCCCCTCTCTCTCCCCCCAGTGTTTCTCTCTCTCTCCCCCCAGTTTTTCTCTCTCTCACCCCCCCTCTCTCTACCCCAGTGTTTCTCTCTCTTTCTCCCCCTCTCTCTCCCCTCAGTGTTTCTCTCTCTCTCTCTCTCTCTCTCTCTCCCCCCAGTGTTTCCCTCTCTCTCTCTCTCTCCCCTCAGTGTTTCTCTCTCTCTCTCTCTCTCCCCTCAGTGTTTCTCTCTCTCTCTCCCCCCAGTGTTTCTCTCTCTCTCCCCCCAGTGTTTCTCTCTCTCTCTCCCCCCAGTGTGTCTCTCTCTCTCCCCCCAGTGTTTCACTCTCTCTCTCCCCCCAGTGTTTCTCTCTCTCTCGCCCCCCAGTGTTTCTCTCTCTCTCACCCCAGTGTTTCTCTCTCTCACTCCCCCCAGTGTTTTTCTCTCTCTCCCCCCAGTGTTTCTCTCTCTCTCTCCCCCCAGTGTTTCTCTCTCTCACCCCCCCTCTCTCTACCCCAGTGTTTCTCTCTCTTTCTCCCCCTCTCTCTCCACCCAGTGTTTCTCTCTCTCTCTCTCTCTCTCTCTCTCCCCCCAGTGTTTCTCTCTCTCTCTCTCTCTCCCCTCAGTGTTTCTCTCTCTCTCTCTCTCCCCCCCCAGTGTTTCTCTCTCTCTCTCCCCCCAGTGTTTCTCTCTCTCTCTCCCCCCAGTGTTTCTCTCTCTCTCTCCCCCCAGTGTTTTTCTCTCTCTCTCCCCCCAGTGTTTCTCTCTCTCTCCCCCAGTGTTTCACTCTCTCTCTCCCCACAGTGTTTCTCTCTCTCTCGCCCCCCAGTGTTTCTCTCTCTCTCACCCACTGTTTCTCTCTCTCTCTCTCCCCAGTGTTTCTCTCTCTCTCTCTCCTCCCACTGTTTCTCTCTATCTCTCCCCCCAGTGTTTCTCTCTCTCTCTCCCCCCTGTGTTTCTCTCTCTCTCTCCCCCCAGTGTTTCACTCTCTCACTCCCCCCAGTGTTTCTCTCTCTCTCCCCCCAGTGTTTCTCTCTCTCTCTCCCCCCAGTGTGTCTCTCTCTCCCCCCAGTGTTTCTCTCTCTCTCTCCCCCTCGTGTTTCTCTCTCTCTCTCCACCCAGTATTTCTCTCTCCCCCCCAGTGTTTCTCTCTCTCTCTCCCCCCAGTGTTTCTCTCTCTCTCTCCCCCCAGTGTTTCTCTCTCTCCCCCCCCAGTGTTTCTCTCTCTCTCTCCCCCTCGTGTTTCTCTCTCTCTCTCCACCCAGTATTTCTCTCTCCCCCCCAGTGTTTCTCTCTCTCTCTCCCCCCAGTGTTTCTCTCTCTCTCTCCCCCCAGTGTTTCTCTCTCTCCCCCCCCAGTGTTTCTCTCTCTCTCCCCCCAGTGTTTCACTCTCTCTCTCCCCCCAGTGTTTCTCTCTCTCTCGCCCCCCAGTGTTTCTCTCTCTCTCCCCCCAGTGTTTCTCTCTCTCCCTCACCCCAGTGTTTCTCTCTCTCTCTCCCCGTCTCTCTCCCCCCAGTGTTTCTCTCTCTCTCTCTCTCTCTCTCCCCCTATCTCTCCCCACAGTGTTTCTCTCTCTCTCCCCCTCTCTCTCCCCCGTGTTTCTCTCGCTCTCTCCCCCTCTCTCTCCCCCCAGTGTTTCTCTCTCTCTCCCCCCAGTTTTTCTCTCTCTCACCCCCCCTCTCTCTACCCCAGTGTTTCTCTCTCTTTCTCCCCCTCTCTCTCCCCCCAGTGTTTCTCTCTCTCTCTCTCTCTCTCTCTCCCCCCAGTGTTTCCCTCTCTCTCTCTCTCTCCCCTCAGTGTTTCTCTCTCTCTCTCTCTCTCCCCTCAGTGTTTCTCTCTCTCTCTCCCCCCAGTGTTTCTCTCTCTCTCTCCCCCCAGTGTTTCTCTCTCTCTCTCCCCCCAGTGTATCTCTCTCTCTCCCCCCAGTGTTTCACTCTCTCTCTCCCCCCAGTGTTTCTCTCTCTCTCGCCCCCCAGTGTTTCTCTCTCTCTCCCCCCAGTGTTTCTCTCTCTCACTCCCCCCAGTGTTTTTCTCTCTCTCCCCCCAGTGTTTCTCTCTCTCTCTCCCCCCAGTGTTTCTCTCTCTCACCCCCCACTCTCTCTACCCCAGTGTTTCTCTCTCTTTCTCCCCCTCTCTCTCCACCCAGTGTTTCTCTCTCTCTCTCTCTCTCTCTCCCCCCAGTGTTTCTCTCTCTCTCTCTCTCTCCCCTCAGTGTTTCTCTCTCTCTCTCTCCCCCCCCCAGTGTTTCTCTCTCTCTCTCCCCCCAGTGTTTCTCTCTCTCTCTCCCCCCAGTGTTTCTCTCTCTCTCTCCCCCCAGTGTTTCTCTCTCTCTCTCCCCCCAGTGTTTTTCTCTCTCTCTCCCCCCAGTGTTTCTCTCTCTCTCCCCCCAGTGTTTCACTCTCTCTCTCCCCACAGTGTTTCTCTCTCTCTCGCCCCCCAGTGTTTCTCTCTCTCTCCCCCCAGTGTTTCTCTCTCTCACTCCCCCCAGTGTTTTTCTCTCTCTCTCCCCCCAGTGTTTCTCTCTCTCTCTCCCCCAAGTGTTTCTCTCTCTCTCTCCCCCCAGTGTTTCTCTCTCTCTCCCCCCAGTGTTTCTCTCTCTCTCCCCCCCAGTGTTTCTCTCTCTCTCCCCCCCAGTGTTTCTCTCTCTCTCACCCACTGTTTCTCTCTCTCTCTCTCCCCAGTGTTTCTCTCTCTCTCTCTCCTCCCACTGTTTCTCTCTATCTCTCCCCCAGTGTTTCTCTCTCTCTCTCCCCCCTGTGTTTCTCTCTCTCTCTCTCCCCCCAGTGTTTCACTCTCTCACTCCCCCCAGTGTTTCTCTCTCTCTCCCCCCAGTGTTTCTCTCTCTCTCTCCCCCCCAGTGTGTCTCTCTCTCCCCCCAGTGTTTCTCTCTCTCTCTCCCCCTCGTGTTTCTCTCTCTCTCTCCCCCCAGTATTTCTCTCTCCCCCCCAGTGTTTCTCTCTCTCTCTCCCCCCAGTGTTTCTCTCTCTCTCTCCCCCCAGTGTTTCTCTCTCTCTCCCCCCAGAGTTTCTCTCTCTCTCTCCCCCCAGTGTTTCTCTCTCTCTCTCCCCCCAGTGTTTCTCTCTCTCTCACCCCAGTGTTTCTCTCTCTCTCTCCCCCCCCAGAATTTCTCTCTCTCTCCCCCAAGTGTTACTCTCTCTCTCTCTCTCTCCCCAGAGTTTCTCTCTCTCTCTCCCCCCCCAGTGTTTCTCTCTCTCTCTCCCCCCCCCCAGTGTTTCTCTCACTCTCTCCCCCAGTGTTTCTCTCTCTCTCTCTCTCTCGCCCCTGTGTTTCTCACTCTCTCTCCCCCGAGTGTTCCTCTCTCTCTCCCACCATTGTTTCTCTCTCTCTCTCCCCCCAGTGTTTCTCTCTCTCTCCCCCAGTGTTTCAATCTCTCTCTCCCCCCCAGTGTTTCTCTCTCTCTCTCCCCCCCCACAGTGTTTCTCTCTCTCTCTCCCCACAGTGTTTCTCTCTCTCTCTCCCCACAGTGTTTCTCTCTCTCTCCCCAGTGTTTCTCTCTCTCTCCCCCCAGTGTTTCTCTCTCTCTCTCCCCCCAGTGTTTCTCTTTCTCCCCCAGTGTTTCTCTTTCTCCCCCCAGTGTTTCTCTCTCTCTCTCCCCCCAGTGTTTCTCTCTCTCCCCCCAGTGTTTCTCTCTCTCTCCTCCCAGTGTTTCTCTCTCTCTCCCGCCAGTGTTACTCTCTCTCTCCCCCCCCCAGTATTTCTCTCTCTCTCCACCCCCAGTGTTTCTCTCTCTCACCCCCCCCCAGTGTTTCTCTCTCTCTCCCCCCAGTGTTTCTCTCTCTCCCTCACCCCAGTGTTTCTCTCTCTCTCTCCCCGTCTCTCTCCCCCCAGTGTTTCTCTCTCTCTCTCTCTCTCTCTCCCCCTATCTCTCCCCACAGTGTTTCTCTCTCTCTCCCCCTCTCTCTCCCCCGTGTTTCTCTCGCTCTCTCCCCCTCTCTCTCCCCCCAGTGTTTCTCTCTCTCTCCCCCCAGTTTTTCTCTCTCTCACCCCCCCTCTCTCTACCCCAGTGTTTCTCTCTCTTTCTCCCCCTCTCTCTCCCCTCAGTGTTTCTCTCTCTCTCTCTCTCTCTCTCTCCCCCCAGTGTTTCCCTCTCTCTCTCTCTCTCCCCTCAGTGTTTCTCTCTCTCTCTCTCTCTCCCCTCAGTGTTTCTCTCTCTCTCTCCCCCCAGTGTTTCTCTCTCTCTCCCCCCAGTGTTTCTCTCTCTCTCTCCCCCCAGTGTGTCTCTCTCTCTCCCCCCAGTGTTTCACTCTCTCTCTCCCCCCAGTGTTTCTCTCTCTCTCGCCCCCCAGTGTTTCTCTCTCTCTCCCCCCAGTGTTTCTCTCTCTCACTCCCCCCAGTGTTTTTCTCTCTCTCCCCCCAGTGTTTCTCTCTCTCTCTCCCCCCAGTGTTTCTCTCTCTCACCCCCCCTCTCTCTACCCCAGTGTTTCTCTCTCTTTCTCCCCCTCTCTCTCCACCCAGTGTTTCTCTCTCTCTCTCTCTCTCTCTCTCTCCCCCCAGTGTTTCTCTCTCTCTCTCTCTCTCCCCTCAGTGTTTCTCTCTCTCTCTCTCTCCCCCCCCCAGTGTTTCTCTCTCTCTCTCCCCCCAGTGTTTCTCTCTCTCTCTCCCCCCAGTGTTTCTCTCTCTCTCTCCCCCCAGTGTTTTTCTCTCTCTCTCCCCCCAGTGTTTCTCTCTCTCTCCCCCCAGTGTTTCACTCTCTCTCTCCCCACAGTGTTTCTCTCTCTCTCGCCCCCCAGTGTTTCTCTCTCTCTCCCCCCAGTGTTTCTCTCTCTCACTCCCCCCAGTGTTTCTCTCTCTCACTCCCCCCAGTGTTTTTCTCTCTCTCTCCCCCCAGTGTTTCTCTCTCTCTCTCCCCCAAGTGTTTCTCTCTCTCTCTCCCCCCAGTGTTTCTCTCTCTCTCCCCCCAGTGTTTCTCTCTCTCTCCCCCCCCCCAGTGTTTCTCTCTCTCTCTCCCCCCAGTGTTTCTCTCTCTCTCCCCCCCAGTGTTTCTCTCTCTCTCCCCCCCAGTGTTTCTCTCTCTCTCCCCCCCAGTGTTTCTCTCTCTCTCACCCACTGTTTCTCTCTCTCTCTCTCCCCAGTGTTTCTCTCTCTCTCTCTCCTCCCACTGTTTCTCTCTATCTCTCCCCCCAGTGTTTCTCTCTCTCTCTCCCCCCTGTGTTTCTCTCTCTCTCTCCCCCCAGTGTTTCACTCTCTCACTCCCCCCAGTGTTTCTCTCTCTCTCCCCCCAGTGTTTCTCTCTCTCTCCCCCCAGTGTTTCTCTCTCTCTCTCCCCCCAGTGTGTCTCTCTCTCCCCCCAGTGTTTCTCTCTCTCTCTCCCCCTCGTGTTTCTCTCTCTCTCTCCACCCAGTATTTCTCTCTCCCCCCCAGTGTTTCTCTCTCTCTCTCCCCCCAGTGTTTCTCTCTCTCTCTCCCCCCAGTGTTTCTCTCTCTCCCCCCCCAGTGTTTCTCTCTCTCTCCCCCCAGTGTTTCACTCTCTCTCTCCCCCCAGTGTTTCTCTCTCTCTCGCCCCCCAGTGTTTCTCTCTCTCTCCCCCCAGTGTTTCTCTCTCTCCCTCACCCCAGTGTTTCTCTCTCTCTCTCCCCGTCTCTCTCCCCCCAGTGTTTCTCTCTCTCTCTCTCTCTCTCTCCCCCTATCTCTCCCCACAGTGTTTCTCTCTCTCTCCCCCTCTCTCTCCCCCGTGTTTCTCTCGCTCTCTCCCCCTCTCTCTCCCCCCAGTGTTTCTCTCTCTCTCCCCCCAGTTTTTCTCTCTCTCACCCCCCCTCTCTCTACCCCAGTGTTTCTCTCTCTTTCTCCCCCTCTCTCTCCCCCCAGTGTTTCTCTCTCTCTCTCTCTCTCTCTCTCTCCCCCCAGTGTTTCCCTCTCTCTCTCTCTCTCCCCTCAGTGTTTCTCTCTCTCTCTCTCTCTCCCCTCAGTGTTTCTCTCTCTCTCTCCCCCCAGTGTTTCTCTCTCTCTCTCCCCCCAGTGTTTCTCTCTCTCTCTCCCCCCAGTGTTTCTCTCTCTCTCCCCCCAGTGTTTCACTCTCTCTCTCCCCCCAGTGTTTCTCTCTCTCTCGCCCCCCAGTGTTTCTCTCTCTCTCCCCCCAGTGTTTCTCTCTCTCACTCCCCCCAGTGTTTTTCTCTCTCTCCCCCCAGTGTTTCTCTCTCTCTCTCCCCCCAGTGTTTCTCTCTCTCACCCCCACTCTCTCTACCCCAGTGTTTCTCTCTCTTTCTCCCCCTCTCTCTCCACCCAGTGTTTCTCTCTCTCTCTCTCTCTCTCTCCCCCCAGTGTTTCTCTCTCTCTCTCTCTCTCCCCTCAGTGTTTCTCTCTCTCTCTCTCTCCCCCCCCCAGTGTTTCTCTCTCTCTCTCCCCCCAGTGTTTCTCTCTCTCTCTCCCCCCAGTGTTTCTCTCTCTCTCTCCCCCCAGTGTTTTTCTCTCTCTCTCTCCCCCAGTGTTTCTCTCTCTCTCCCCCCAGTGTTTCACTCTCTCTCTCCCCACAGTGTTTCTCTCTCTCTAGCCCCCCAGTGTTTCTCTCTCTCTCCCCCCAGTGTTTCTCTCTCTCACTCCCCCCAGTGTTTTTCTCTCTCTCTCCCCCCAGTGTTTCTCTCTCTCTCTCCCCCAAGTGTTTCTCTCTCTCTCTCCCCCCAGTGTTTCTCTCTCTCTCCCCCCAGTGTTTCTCTCTCTCTCCCCCCCAGTGTTTCTCTCTCTCTCTCCCCCCAGTGTTTCTCTCTCTCTCCCCCCCAGTGTTTCTCTCTCTCTCCCCCCCAGTGTTTCTCTCTCTCTCTCACCCACTGTTTCTCTCTCTCTCTCTCCCCAGTGTTTCTCTCTCTCTCTCTCCTCCCACTGTTTCTCTCTATCTCTCCCCCCAGTGTTTCTCTCTCTCTCTCCCCCCTGTGTTTCTCTCTCTCTCTCTCCCCCCAGTGTTTCACTCTCTCACTCCCCCCAGTGTTTCTCTCTCTCTCCCCCCAGTGTTTCTCTCTCTCTCTCCCCCCCAGTGTGTCTCTCTCTCCCCCCAGTGTTTCTCTCTCTCTCTCCCCCTCGTGTTTCTCTCTCTCTCTCCCCCCAGTATTTCTCTCTCCCCCCCAGTGTTTCTCTCTCTCTCTCCCCCCAGTGTTTCTCTCTCTCTCTCTCCCCCCAGTGTTTCTCTCTCTCTCCCCCCAGAGTTTCTCTCTCTCTCTCCCCCCAGTGTTTCTCTCTCTCTCTCCCCCCAGTGTTTCTCTCTCTCTCACCCCAGTGTTTCTCTCTCTCTCCTCCCCCCCAGAATTTCTCTCTCTCTCCCCCAAGTGTTACTCTCTCTCTCTCTCTCTCTCCCCAGAGTTTCTCTCTCTCTCTCCCCCCCCAGTGTTTCTCTCTCTCTCTCCCCCCCCCCAGTGTTTCTCTCACTCTCTCCCCCAGTGTTTCTCTCTCTCTCTCTCTCTCGCCCCTGTGTTTCTCACTCTCTCTCCCCCGAGTGTTCCTCTCTCTCTCCCACCATTGTTTCTCTCTCTCTCTCCCCCCAGTGTTTCTCTCTCTCTCCCCCAGTGTTTCAATCTCTCTCTCCCCCCCAGTGTTTCTCTCTCTCTCTCCCCCCCCCCCCAGTGTTTCTCTCTCTATCTCCCCACAGTGTTTCTCTCTCTCTCTCCCCACAGTGTTTCTCTCTCTCTCCCCAGTGTGTTTCTCTCTCTCTCTCCCCCCAGTGTTTCTCTCTCTCTCTCCCCCCAGTGTTTCTCTTTCTCCCCCAGTGTTTCTCTTTCTCCCCCCAGTGTTTCTCTCTCTCTCTCCGCCCAGTGTTTCTCTCTCTCCCCCCAGTGTTTCTCTCTCTCTCCTCCCAGTGTTTCTCTCTCTCTCCCGCCAGTGTTACTCTCTCTCTCCCCCCCCAGTATTTCTCTCTCTCTCCACCCCCAGTGTTTCTCTCTCTCACCCCCCCCCCCCAGTGTTTCGGTCTGCCTCTCCCCCCCCAATGTTTCTCTCTCTCTCTCCCCCCAGTGTTTCTCTCTCTCTCTCCCCTCAGTCTCTCTCTCTCTCTCTCCCCCAGTGTTTCTCTCTCTCTCTCTCTCCCCACAGTGTTTCACTCTCTCTCTCCCCCAGTGTTTCTCTCTCTCTCCCCCAGTGTTTCTCTCTCTCTCCCCCAGTGTTTCTCTCTCTCTCCCCCCAGTGTTTCTCTCTCTCTCCCCCCACTGTTTCTCTCTCTCTCTCCCCCCAGTGTTTCTCTCTCTCTCTCCCCCCAGTGTTTCTCTCTCTCTCTCCCCCCAGTGTTTCTATCTCTCTCTCCCCCCAGTGTTTCTCTTTCTCTCCCTCTCTCCCCACAGTGTTTCTCTCTCTCTCTCCCCCCAGTGTTTCTCGCTCTCTCTCCCCGCAGTGTTTCTCTCTCTCACTCCCCCCAGTGTTTCTCTCCCTCTCCCCCCAGTGTTTCTCTCTCTCTCTCCCCCCAGTGTTTCTCTCTCTCTCCCCCCAGTGTTTCTCTCTCTCTCTCCCCCCAGTGTTTCTCTCTCTCCCCCCAGTGTTTCTCTCTCTCTCCCCCCAGTGTTTCTCTCCCTCTCTCCCCCCAGTGTTTCTCTCTCTCTCTCCCCCCAGTGTTTTTCTCTCTCTCTCCCCCCAGTGTTTCTCTCTCTCCCTCCCCCCAGTGTTTCTCTCTCTCTCTCTCCCCAGTGTTTCTCTCTCTCTCCCCCCAGTGTTTCACTCTCTCTCTCCCCAGTGTTTCTCTCTCTCTCGCCCCCCAGTGTTTCTCTCTCTCTCCCCCCAGTGTTTCTCTCTCTCACTCGCCCCAGTGTTATTCTCTCTCTCTCCCCCAAGTGTTTCTCTCTCTCTCTCCCCCCAGTGTTTCTCTCTCTCTCTCCCCAGTGTTTCTCTCTCTCTCTCCCCCCAGTGTTTCTCTCTCTCTCCCCCCCAGTGTTTCTCTCCCTCTCTCCCCCTCTCTCTCCCCCCAGAGTTTCTCTCACTCTCTCTCTCCCCCCAGTGTTTCTCTATCTCTCTCTCTCTCTCTCTCTCTCCCCCCAGTGTTTCTCTCTCTCTCTCTCCCCCCAGTGTTTCTCTCTCTCTCTCCACCCAGTCTTTGTCTCTCTCTCTCTCCCCAGTGTTTCTCTCTCTCTCTCCCCCAAGTTTCTCTCTCTCTCTCCCCCAAGTGTTTCACTCTCTCTCTCCCCCCAGTGTTTATCTCACTCTCTCCCCCCAGTGTTTCTCTCTCTCTCTCCACCCAGTCTTTGTCTCTCTCTCTCTCCCAGTGTTTCTCTCTCTCTCTCCCCCAAGTTTCTCTCTCTCTCTCCCCCAAGTGTTTCACTCTCTCTCTCCCCCCAGTGTTTATCTCTCTCTCCCTCCAGTGTTTCTCTCTCTCTCTCCCCCAAGTGTTTCACTCTCTCTCTCCCCCCAGTGTTTATCTCACTCTCGCCCCCCCAGTGTTTCTCTCTCTCACTCCCCCAGTGTTTCTCTCTCTCTCCCCCCGCAGTGTTTCTCTCTCTCTCTCCCCCAGTGTTTCTTTCTCTCTCTCTCCCCAGTGTTTCTCTCTCTCTCTATCCCCCCAGTGTTTCTCTCTCTCGATCACCCCAGTGTTTCTCTCTCTCTCTCCCCCCAGTGTTTCTCTCTCTCTCTCTGTCCCCCCAGTGTTTCATCCCTCTCTCCCCCTCTCTCTCCCCCAGTGTTTCTCTCTCTCTCTCTCTCTCCCCCAAGTGTTTCTCTCTCTCTCTCTCTCTCTCTCTCTCTCTCTCCCTCCCCCCCAGTGTTTCTCTCTCCCTCTCTCTCTCCCCAGTGATTCTCTCTCTCTCCCCCCGGTGTTTCTCTCACGCTCTACCCCAGTGATTCTCTCTCGCTCCCCCCAGTGTTTCTCTCTCTCTCCCTCTCTACCCCCCCCAGTGTTTCTCTCTCTCTCTCTCTCACCACCAGTGTTTCTCTCCCTCTCTCCCCCTCTCTCTCCCCCCAGTGTTTCTCTCTCTCTCTCTCTCTCTCTCTCTCACTCCCCCCAGTGTTTCTCTCTCTCTCTCTCTCTCTCTCTCTCTCCCCCCAGGTGTTCCTCTCTCTCTCTCTCTCCCCCCAGTGTTTCTCTCTCTCTCTCCCCCCAGTGTTTGTCTCTTTCTCTCTCCCCAGTGTTTCTCTCTCTCTCTCCCCCAAGTGTTTCACTCTCTCTCTCCCCCCAGTGTTTATCTCACTCTCGCCCCCCAGTGTTTCTCTCTCTCACTCCCCCCAGTGTTTCTCTCTCTCTCTCCCCAGTGTTTCTCTCTCTCTCTCCCCCCAGTGTTTCTCTCTCTCTCCCCCCAGTGTTCTCTCTCTCTCTCCCCCCAGTGTTTCTCTCTCTCTCTCTCTCCCCCCAGTGTTTCTCTCTCTCTCCCCACCGCCAGTGTTTCTCTCTCTCTCTCCCCCCAGTGTTTCTTTCTCTCTCTCCCCCCAGTGTTTCTCTCTCTCTCCCCCCAGTGTTTCTCTCTCTCTCTCCCCCAGTGTTTCTCTCTCTCTCTCCCAGTGTTTCTCTCTCTCTCTCCCCCCAGTGTTTCTCTCTCTCTCTCCCCCCAGTGTTTCTCTCTCTCTCCCCCCAGTGTTTCTCTCTCTCACTCGCCCCAGTGTTTTTCTCTCTCTCTCCCCCTCTCTCTCCCCCAGTGTTTCTCTCTCTCTCTCCCCAGTGTTTCTCTCTCTCTCTCCCCCCAGTGTTTCTCTCTCTCTCCCCCCCAGTGTTTCTCTCTCTCTCCTCCCCCCAGTGTTTCTCTCTCTCTCTCCCCCCAGTGTTTCTCTCTCGCTCTACCCCCAGTGATTCTCTCTCTTTCCCCCAGTGTTTCTCTCTCTCTCTCTCTCTCCCCACCAGTGTTTATCTCCCTCTCTCCCCCTCTCTCTCCCCCCAGTGTTTCTCTCTCTCTCTCTCTCTCTCTCTCTCTCTCTCTCCCAGTGTTTCTCTCTCTCTCTCCCCCCGGTGTTTCTCTCTCTCTCTCCCCCCAGTGTTTCTCTCTCGCTCTACCCCCAGTGATTCTCTCTCTCTCCCCCCAGTGTTTCTCTCTCTCTCTCTCCCCCCAGTGTTTCTCTCTCTCTCTCCCCCCAGTGTTTGTCTCTTCTCTCACCCCAGTATCTCTCTCTCTCTCTCCACCAAGTGTTTCACTCTCTCTCTCCCCCCAGTGTTTATCTCACTCTCGCCCCCCAGTGTTTCTCTCTCTCTCCCCCCAGTGTTTCTCTCTCTCTCTCCCCCAGTGTTTCTCTCTCTCTCTCCCCCAGTGTTTCTCTCTCTCTCTCCCCCCAGTGTTTCTCTCTCTCTCTCCCCCCAGTGTTTCTCTCTCTCTCTCCCCCCAGTGTCTCTCTCTCTCTCCCCCCGCAGTGTTTCTCTCTCTCTCTCCCCCCAGTGTTTCTTTCTCTCTCTCCCCCAGTGTTTCTCTCTCTCTCTATCCCCCCAGTGTTTCTCTCTCTCGATCCCCCCAGTGTTTCTCTCTCTCTCTCCCCCCAGTGTTTCTCTCTCTCTCTCTGTCCCCCCAGTGTTTCTCCCTCCTCTCCCCCTCTCTCTCCCCCCAGTGTTTCTCTCTCTCTCTCTCCCCCAAGTGTTTCTCTCTCTCTCTCTCTCTCTCTCTCTCTCCCTCCCCCCCAGTGTTTCTCTCTCTCTCTCTCTCTCCCCAGTGATTCTCTCTCTCCCCCCCCAGTGTTTCTCTCACGCTCTACACCCAGTGATTCTCTCTCTCTCCCCCAGTGTTTCTCTCTCTCTCTCTCTCTCCCCCCCCCCCAGTGTTTCTCTCTCTCTCTCTCTCACCACCAGTGTTTCTCTCCCTCTCTCCCCCTCTCTCTCCCCCCAGTGTTTCTCTCTCTCTCTCTCTCTCTCTCTCTCTCACTCCCCCCAGTGTCTCTCTCTCTCTCTCTCTCTCTCTCTCCCCCCAGTGTTTCTCTCTCTCTCTCTCTCCCCCCAGTGTTTCTCTCTCTCTCTCCCCCCAGTGTTTGTCTCTTTCTCTCTCCCCAGTGTTTCTCTCTCTCTCTCCCCCAAGTGTTTCACTCTCTCTCTCCCCCCAGTGTTTCTCACTCTCTCTCCCCCAGTGTTTCTCTCTCTCACTCCCCCCAGTGTTTCTCTCTCTCTCTCCCAGTGTTTCTCTCTCTCTCTCCCCCAGTGTTTCTCTCTCTCTCCCCCCAGTGTTTCTCTCTCTCTCTCCCCCCAGTGTTTCTCTCTCTCTCTCCCCCCAGTGTTTCTCTCTCTCTCCCCCCCGCCAGTGTTTCTCTCTCTCTCCCCCCAGTGTTTCTTTCTCTCTCTCCCCCCAGTGTTTCTCTCTCTCTCTCCCCCCAGTGTTTCTCTCTCTCTCCCCCCCGCCAGTGTTTCTCTCTCTCTCCCCCAGTGTTTCTCTCTCTCGCTCACCCCAGTGTTTCTCTCTCTCTCTCTCTCTTCCCCCAGTGTTTCTCTCTCTCTCTCTCTCTCTCTCTCTCCCCACCAGTGTTTCTGTCCCTCTCTCCCCCTCTCTCCCACCAGTGTTTCTCTCTCTCTCTCCCTCCAGTGTTTCTCCCTCTCTCCCCCTCTCTCTCCCCCCAGTGTTTCTCTCTCTCTCTCTCTCCCCCAAGTGTTTCTCTCTCTCTCTCTCTCTCTCCCTCCCCCCAGTGTTTCTCTCTCTCTCTCTCTCTCTCTCTCCCCAGTGATTCTCTCTCTCTCCCCCCAGTGTTTCTCTCTCTCTCCCCCCAGTGTTTCTCTCTCTCTCTCCCCCAGTGTTTCTCTCTCTCTCTCCCCCCAGTGTTTCTCACTCTCTCTCCCCCAAGTGTTTCTCTCTCTCCCCCCCCCAGTGTTTCACTCTCTCTCCCCCCAGTGTTTCTCTCTCTCTCCCCCCCCAGTGTTTCTCTCTCTCTCCCCCCAGTGTTTCTCTCTCTCTCCCCCCAGTGTTTCTCTCTCTCTCGCCAATGTTTCTCTCTCTCTCCCCCAGTGTTCCTCTCTCTCCCCCCCCCCAGTATTTCTCTCTCTCTCTCCCCCCAGTGTTTCTCTCTCTCTCTCCCCCCAGTGTTTCTCTCTCTCTCTCCCCCCAGTGTTTTTCTCTCTCTCTCTCTCCCCCCAGTGTTTCTCTCTCTCTCTCCCCCCAGTGTTTCTTTCTCTCTCTCCCACCAGTGTTTCTCTCTCTCTCTCCCTCCAGTGTTTCTCCCTCTCTCCCCCTCTCTCTCCCCCCCTCTCTCCCCCCAGTGTTCTCTCTCTCTCTCTCCCCACCAGTGTTTCTTTCCCTCTCTCCCCCTCTCTCTCCCCCCAGTGTTTCTCTCTCTCTCTCTCTCTCTCTCCCCCCAGTGTTTCTCTCTCTCTCTCCCCCCAGTGTTTCTCTCTCTCTCCCCAGTGTTTCTCTCTCGCTCTACCCCCAGTGATTCTCTCTCTCTCCCCCCAGTGTTTCTCTCTCTCTCCCTCTCTCTCCCCCCCCAGTGTTTCTCTCTCTCTCTCTCTCCCCACCAGTGTTTCTCTCCCTCTCTCCCCCTCTCTCTCCCCCCAGTGTTTCTCTCTCTCTTTCTCTCTCTCTCTCCCCCCAGTGTTTCTCTCTCTCTCTCTCTCTCTCTCTCTCCCCCCAGTGTTTCTCTCTCTCTGTCCCCCCAGTGTTTCTCTCTCTCTCTTTCTCTCCCCCAGTGTTTCTCTCTCTCTCTCCTCCCAGTGTTTGTCCCTTTCTCTCTCCCCAGTGTTTCTCTCTCTCTCTCCCCCAAGTGTTTCACTCTCTCTCTCCCCCCAGTGTTTATCTCACTCTCGCCCCACAGTCTTTCTCTCTCTCTCCCCCCAGTGTTTCTCTCTCACACTCCCCCCAGTGTTTCTCTCTCTCTCTCCCCAGTGTTTCTCTCTCTCTCTCCCCCCAGTGTTTCTCTCTCTCTCCCCCAGTGTTTCTCTCTCTCTCTCCCCCCAGTGTTTCTCGCTCTCTCTCCCCCCAGTGTTTCTCTCTCTCTCCCCCGCAGTGTTTCTCTCTCTCTCTCCCCCCAGTGTTTCTTTCTTTCTCTCCCCCCAGTGTTTCTCTCTCTCTCTATCCCCCCAGTGTTTCTCTCTCTCTCTCACCCCAGTGTTTCTCTCTCTGTCTCTCTCTCTTCCCCCAGTGTTTCTCTCTATCTATCTCTCTCTCTCTCTCCCCACCAGTGTTTCTCTCCATCTCCCCCCCTCTCTCTCCCACCAGTGTTTCTCTCTCTCTCTCCCTCCAGTGTTTCTCCCTCTCTCCCCCTCTCTCTCCCCCCAGTGTTTCTCTCTCTCTCCCCCCAGTGTTTCTCTCTCTCTCTTCCGCCAGTTTTTCTCTCTCTCTCCCCCCAGTGTTTCTCTCTCTCCCCCCAGAGTTTCTCTCTCTCTCTCCCCCCAGTGTTTCTCTCTCTCACTCCCCCCAGTGTTTCTCTCTCTCTCTCCCCAGTGTTTCTCTCTCTCTCTCCCCCGTGTTTCTCTCTCTCTCTCCCCCCGTGTTTCTCTCTCTCTCTCCCCCCAGTGTTTCTCTCTCTCTCTCCCCCCAGTGTTTCTCTCTCTCTCTCCCCCGCAGTGCTTCTCTCTCTCTCTCCCCTCAGTGTTTCTTTCTTTCTCTCCCCCCAGTGTTTCTCTCTCTCTCTATCCCCCCAGTGTTTCTCTCTCTCTCTATCCCCCCAGTGTTTCTCTCTCTCTCTCACCCCAGTGTTTCTCGCTCTCTCTCTCTCTTCCCCCAGTGTTTCTCTCTATCTCTCTCTCTCTCTCTCCCCACCAGTGTTTCTCTCCCTCTCTCCCCCTCTCTCTCCCTCCAGTGTTTCTCCCTCTCTCCCCCTCTCTCTCCCCCCAGTGTTTCTCTCTCTCTCCCCCCAGTGTTTCTCTCTCTCTCTTCCGCCAGTTTTTCTCTCTCTCTCCCCCCAGTGTTTCTCTCTCTCTCCCCCAGAGTTTCTCTCTCTCTCTCCCCGCAGTGTTTCTCTCCCTCTCCCCCCAGTGTTTCTCTCTCTCTCTACCCCCAGTGTTTCTCTCTCCTCTCCCCCCAGTGTTTCTCTCTCTCTCTCCCCCCAGTGTTTCTCTCTCTCCCCCCAGTGTTTATCTCTCTCTCCCCCCAGTGTTTCTCTCCCTCTCTCCCCCAGTGTTTCTCTCTCTCTCTCCCCCCAGTGTTTTCTCTCTCTCTCTCCCCCCAGTGTTTCTCTCTCTCTCTCCCCCCCAGTGTTTTTCTCTCTCTCTCCCCCCAGTGTTTCTCTCTCTCTCTCCCCCCAGTGTTTCTCTCTCTCTGTCCCCCAGTGTTTCTCCCTCTCTCCCCAGTGTTTCTCTCTCTCTCCCCCCAATGTTTCACTCTCTCTCTCCCCAGTGTTTCTCTCTCTCTCGCCCCCCAGTGTTTCTCTCTCTCTCCCCCCAGTGTTTCTCTCTCTCACTCGCCCCAGTGTTATTCTCTCTCTCTCCCCCCAGTGTTTCTCTCTCTCTCTCCCCCCAGTGTTTCTCTCTCTCTCTCCCCAGTGTTTCTCTCTCTCTCTCCCCCCAGTGTTTCTCTCTCTCTCTCCCCCCAGTGTTTCTCTCCCTCTCTCCCCCTCTCTCTCCCCCCAGTGTTTCTCTCTCTCTCTCTCTCTCCCCCCAGTGTTTCTCTCTCTCTCTCTCTCTCCCCCCAGTGTTTCTCTCTCTCTCTCCCCCCAGTGTTTCACTCTCTCTCTCTCTCTCTCTCTCTCCCCCCAGTGTTTCTCCCTCTCTCTCTCTCTCTCTCCCCCCAGTGTTTCTCTCTCTCTCTCTTCCCCCAGTGTTTCTCTCTCTCTCTCCCCCCAGTGTTTCTCTCTCTCTCTCCCCCCAGTGTTTCTCTCTCTCTTTCCCCCCAGTGTTTCTCTCTCTCTCTCTCCCCAGTGTTTCACTCTCTCTCTCCCCAGTGTTTCTCTCTCTCTCGCCCCCCAGTGTTTCTCTCTCTCTCTCCCCCCAGTTTTTCTCTCTCTCTCCCCCCAGTGTTTCTCTCTCTCTCTCCCCCCAGTGTTTCTCTCTCTCTCTCCCCAGTGTTTCTCTCTCTCTCTCCCCGCAGTGTTTCTCTCTCTCTCTCCCCTCAGTGTTTCTCTCTCTCTCCCCCCAGTGTTTCTCTCTCTCACTCGCCCCAGTGTTTTTCTCTCTCTCTCCCCCCAGTGTTTCTCTCTCTCTCTCCCCCAGTGTTTCTCTCTCTCTCTCCCCAGTGTTTCTCTCTCTCTCTCCCCCCAGTGTTTCTCTCTCTCTCCCCCCCAGTGTTTCTCTCTCTCTCCCCCCCCCCAGTGTTTCTCTCTCTCTCTCCCCCCAGTGTTTCTCTCTCGCTCTACCCCCAGTGATTCTCTCTCTTTCCCCCAGTGTTTCTCTCTCTCTCTCTCTCTCTCCCCACCAGTGTTTCTCTCCCTCTCTCCCCTCTCTCTCCCCCAGTGTTTCTCTCTCTCTCTCTCTCTCTCTCTCTCTCTCTCTCTCTCTCCCCAGTGTTTCTCTCTCTCTCTCCCCCCAGTGTTTCTCTCTCTCTCTCCCCCCAGTGTTTCTCTCTCGCTCTACCCCCAGTGATTCTCTCTCTCTCCCCCCAGTGTTTCGCTCTCTCTCTCTCTCCCCCCAGTGTTTCTCTCTCTCTCTCCCCCCAGTGTTTGTCTCTTTCTCTCACCCCAGTATTTCTCTCTCTCTCTCTCCCCCAAATTTTTCACTCTCTCTCTCCCCCCAGTGTTTATCTCACTCTCGCCCCCCAGTGTTTCTCTCTCTCTCCCCCCCCACCCAGTGTTTCTCTCTCTCTCTCCCCAGTGTTTCTCCCTCTCTCTCCCCCCAGTGTTTCTCTCTCTCTCTCCCCCCAGTGTTTCTCTCTCTCTCCCCCCCCCCCAGTGTTCTCTCTCTCTCTCCCCCCAGTGTTTCTCCCTCTCTCTCTCTCTCTCTCTCCCCCACAGTGTTTCTCTCTCTCTCTCTTCCCCCAGTGTTTCTCTCTCTCTCTCCCCCAGTGTTTCTCTCTCTCTCTCCCCCCAGTGTTTCTCTCTCTCTTTCCCCCAGTGTTTCTATCTCTCTCTCTCCCCAGTGTTTCACTCTCTCTCTCCCCAGTGTTTCTCTCTCTCTCGCCCCCCAGTGTTTCTCTCTCTCTCTCCCCCCAGTTTTTCTCTCTCTCCCCCCAGTGTTTCTCTCTCTCTCTCCCCCCAGTGTTTCTCTCTCTCTCTCCCCAGTGTTTCTCTCTCTCTCTCCCCGCAGTGTTTCTCTCTCTCTCTCCCCTCAGTGTTTCTCTCTCTCTCCCCCCAGTGTTTCTCTCTCTCACTCTCCCCAGTGTTTTTCTCTCTCTCTCCCCCCAGTGTTCTCTCTCTCTCTCCCCCCAGTGTTTCTCTCTCTCTCTCCCCCAGTGTTTCTCTCTCTCTCCCCCCAGTGTTTCTCTCACTCTCCCCCCCAGTGTTTCTCTCTCTCTCCCCCCCCCAGTGTTTCTCTCTCTCTCTCCCCCCAGTGTTTCTCTCTCGCTCTACACCCAGTGATTCTCTCTCTTTCCCCCAGTGTTTCTCTCTCTCTCTCTCTCTCCCCACCAGTGTTTCTCTCCCTCTCTCCCCCTCTCTCTCCCCCCAGTGTTTCTCTCTCTCTCTCTCTCTCTCTCTCTCTCTCCCCAGTGTTTCTCTCTCTCTCTCCCCCAGTGTTTCTCTCTCTCTCTCCCCCCAGTGTTTCTCTCTCGCTCTACCCCCAGTGATTCTCTCTCTCTCCCCCCAGTGTTTCG